>NC_056745.1:1513389880-1513469880 GCF_019279795.1 Protopterus annectens
TTTAAGGATACATACGCATGAAGATTAAGGTAATGTAGGTGGTATATACATACTCATTAAGGACAGATACTAATCAAGATTAAGGTGATGTAGGTGATGTATACATACTCATTAAGGACAGATACTCATTCAGATTAAGGTAATGCATGCAGTGTATACATACTCATTATGGACTGATATGCATCCAGATTAAATTAATGCAAGAGGTGTATACATACTCATTAATGAAAAATACGCATCCAGATTAAAGTAATACAGGTGATGTATACATACACATTAAGAAGAGAAAAGGATCCAGATTAAGGAAGTGCAGGTGGTGTATACATACACATTAAGGACAGATACGCATCCAGATTAAGGTAATGCAGGTCTTGTATACATACTCATTAAGCTCAGAGATGCATGCAGATTAAGGTAATGCATGTGGTGTATACATACTCATTATGGAGAGATACGTATCCAGATTAAGGTAATGTAGGTGGTGTATACATGCTCATTAAGGACAGATACGCATTCAGATTAAGGTAGTGCATGGGTGTACACATACTCATTAAGGACAGATACGCATCCAGGTTAAGGTAATGCAGGTGGTGTATACATACTCATTTAGGATACATACGCATCCAGATTAAGGTAATGCAGGTAGTGTATATATATACATATATATATATATATATATATATATATGTATATATATATATATATATATATATATATATATATATATATATATATATATATATATATATATATATATATATAAACTAAGAAATGAACTGTGACAATAAAGCATTCAATAAAATAGTAAATAACACCAACAACTCTTGTAGAACTTTGGCTTTGCTTATTTATTATCAAGACTTCTTCAGAAGACATGTTTCATGCTTATGAAACATGCCTCTGAAGAAGTCTTGATAATAAATAAAGCAGCTTAAAGTTCTACAAGAGTTGTTGGTGTTATTTACTATTTTATTGAATGCTTTATTGTCACAGTTCATTCTTAGTTAAAATTTCTTCTCTGTTCAATTTTTTTTTTTTTGAGTGCGGTTAATTTTAGTTATATATATATATATCTATAAATCTATATATATATATATATATATATAGATATATATATATATATATATTTATATATATATATATATATATATATATATATATATATATATATATATATATATACATATATATATATATATATATATATATATATATATATATATTTATTTATATATATATATATGTATATATATATATATATATATATATATATATATACATATATATATATATATATATATATATATATATATATATATATATATATATATATATATATACCCATTATGGACAGCTACACATGCAGATTAAGGTAATGCTAGTGGTGTATACATACTCATTAAGGATAGATATGCTTCCAGATTAAGGTAATCCAGGTGGTGCATGCATACTCATTAAGGACAGATACGCATCTTAAATAAGGTAATGCTGGTGATGTATACATACTCATTAACGGAGATATCCACATACAGATTAAGGTAATTCAGGTGGTGTATACATTATTATTAAGGATAAAAATGCTTCCAGATTAAGGTAATGCTGGTGGTGTATATATACTAATTAAGGACAGATACGCATCCAAATTAAGGTAATGCAGGTAGTTTATACATACTCTTTAAGGACAGATACGCATCCAGATTAAGGTAATGCAGGTGGTGTATACATACTCATTAAGAACAGATACACATCCAGATTAAGGTAAAGCAGGTAGTGTATACATACTCATTAAGGACATATACGCATCCAGATTAAGGTAATGCCGGATGTGTATACATGCTCTTTAAGGACAGATACACATCCAGATTAAGGTAATGCAGGTGGTGTATAAACACTCATTAAGAACAGATATGCATCTAGATTAAGATAAGGCAGGTGGTGTATACATACTCTTTAAGGACAGATACGCATCCAGATTAAGGTAATGCAGGTGGTGTATAAATACTCATTTAGCATACATACGCATGAAGATTAAGGTAATGCAGGTGGTATATACATAATCATTAATTTTATTTATTTATTTATTTATTTATTTTACATTTGTTGACCGGGCTAGTCCAGCTGGATAATTTCCATTTTCAGTGGAGGCCCGGGGAGAAAAGCTCCACAATTAAAACAAGGTTAAACATTTAAGCAACAATGCATACATTTTAGTGTAGTAGAAAATACAGCGAAAAAAAAAACAGGTAAAAAACAAATAGCCTAAGCTATATATTCATATTTTTTTTTTTTTAGAACAGTAATTTGTCATTTGAAATAGCAGGAAAGATAGTGATTTTTACGTAGGGAGGTATGGCTGAAGAGCGAAGAAGTCATTTAGTCTGGATTGGTACAGGAGCAGAGCCAGAAGTTGTTAAGATGTAATAGAAGTTGTTTTTTGAAAAGTTGAAAGGAGTCTAGTGAGGTAATGTGTTGGGGAGGTTATTCCATATTTTCCTATGGAGTTTGAAAATAGACAGTTGCCTGCTGAATTTGTAATTCTAGTTGTGGTGACTTGTATCTTTCGCAGATCGCAGCTGTTTCAAGTTTTGTAGGGAGTAAGGAGGTTACTGAGAGCTGGTGTTTTGTTGGTTGATAAAGAATGTTATGTGTAATTAAGAGTTGTTGATAGATAAGCTTGTTAGGTAGTTCTAACCATTGTGATTGTTTTAAGTTATTACAGTGGTGAGTTCTGTACTGGGATGCTGTGGCAAAACAGGCTATATTATGATAGGATGTAGTTAGTTTTTCAGGTTACCTTTAGAGAGATTGGTGTAAATAGAGGAAGCATACAGTAGGGTGGAGATAAGATGTGATTGAGCTAAGGTGGTCCATGCTTCTGGAGTAAGGAAGGGTTTTATTCTGTACAGTGAACCTATCTTTTTATTTACTGCTTTTATAGTGTTATTGATATGACAATCATAGTTAAGATTATTATCAATAGTAACACCAAGCAGTTTGGTAGTAGAGTCTGGGGAGATAAGAGAATTGTCAGCTGCAGTAATAGTAAAATTTAGTTGAGGAGATTTGTGGGTAGGTGAGAATAGTAATAGTTTTGTTTTCTTGGAGTTGAGAAGGAGACATCTTTTGAGAACCATTGTTCAACGGTTGAAAAGGTAGATTGTGTGAGTGACTGGAGTTCAGATTGGGTGGGAGCTGTACAGATGATGGTAGAATCATCTGCATATTGTATGCAGGTAGTGTTATGGATAGATGATTGAAGATCATTAATAAAGATAGAGAATAAGAGTGGACCTAATATTGATCCTTGAGGTACTCCTAAGGAGATAGGTAGTAGAGCAGATAGAGAATTTTTCCAGAGTACTGCTTGTTGTCGGTTTTCAAGGTAGGATGAGAACCAGGTTAAGGAGGAAAAATCCAAGGCAAGTGAGTTTAGTATGTGTAGGAGAAGTTTATGGTTGACCATGTTGAAGGCTTTTGACAGGTCTAGGAAAAGAGAAGCAGTTAGTTTGTTATTATTACGGTTACAGTTTATTGTGTTAGTAAAGGAAAGTAGTGCAGTGGTCGTACTATGTGAGGGTCTAAATCCATGTTGAGTGTTTGCTAGTAGGTTATTTTGAAGGAGATGGTTAAGTAGTTGTTTGTGTATACATTTTCCATGATTTTAGCTAGTGGAGATAATAGTGCTATTGGGTAGTTAGAGAGGTCAGTGGATTTGCCTCCTTTATGTAAGGGTATGATGTGTGAAATCTTCCAGATTGCTGGAAAATCACTTTCTTTTATGGATCTGTTTATTAGGATCGAAACAGGGTAGGCTATAGCTTTGCTGCTACCTGAAGGAATTCAGCAGGAAGCTTATCTCCTGAGGGGGTAGTGGGTTTAAGTTTTTGTAAGAGATTGTATGTAGGAGGTGGGTATGGGTTGAAGTTGAAGGGAAGGAATGACTTTGTTGGTGTTACTTAAGATCAGTTGGGAAGCATCAGGGGATAAATGGCTTGCTAGTGTTTGTATGGAAGTAGTAAAGAAGCTATTGAAGTTATTGGCTATTAAAGAGGGATTATCAGGGTCTAGATTCTGTGGGTTAGGTGTTACTATTTTACCTGGGGTAAGTATATGATTGATAGTAGACCAGAACCTTTTTGGTTCTTTTTTTGTGGATTGCTGAAGTTCTACATAGTAGTTCTTTTTGTCTGAAATAATAGCATTTTTGGTTTTGTTTCTCAGCTCTCTAAAGGTTTGATAGTCTGTTGGGTTTCTAGAGGAGCGCTATTTCTTCCAAGATTTATTTTTAAGCCTGATATTTTGTTTAGTATTAGAGGTAAGCCAGGGTGCTGTTCTGGTCTTTATTCTAATGGTACGACTTGGGGCATGGTGGTTTAGGATTGTAAGGAATGCTGAGTTGAAATATTCTACGGCTTTGTTGAGAGAGAGGTGCTTTAGAGGGGTCCAATTGTATTGTGAGAGTTCTGTTTGAAATCTTTGGGGATTAAATTGTTTCTTTGAATATAGTGTTCTATGTGAGGTAGGTAAGTTTTGATGAGTTTTAGCTCTAATGACATATGTGAGGGAGTGATCGCTAAGGTCATCAGGAAGGATGCCAGTTTTGTAGCTTTGTGAGGGGAGTTTGTAAGAACCCAGTCTAAGGTGGTTTCTTTTTGCTTGTTTTATTTATTCTAGTGGCACTATCAATTAGTTGTTTGAAACCAAAAAGGTTTAAATGGGAAGTAGGGTTAGCATTGTTACAAGATTTCCAGTCAATGTTAAAGTCTCCAAGGAGTAGTGTTTCTTGAGGGAGGTAATTTGAGAGTTGTTCAAGAAGTTGTTCTAATGTGGGGATATTATTTCCTGGAGGCAGATAAGCACAAATGATGTTTATTGATTTAGTAGTATTAATTTGAACTCTAGAGCAGATTATTTCGACATTATTGTTTTGGGTAAGAGCAAGGTCAAGAAGAGTAAGCTTCAGGTTAGATTTATATAGGATAGCTACTCCACCTCCTTTCTTGGAGGTGCGATCAAGTCTAACAATGTTATATCCAGGTGGGGTAATTTCAATATCTTTAATAGATGGTTTTAGCCAGGTTTCTGATAAGCATAGAATGTCAAAGTTGTGTACTTCTAGTAGGGTGTATTTGACTAACTTTATTACAGATACTGCATATATTTAGGTGGGCCAAGGATAGTATGTTTGTAGTTATAGTTGATGGAGGAAGGAGAGCTTTTATATGGTGACTGTGTGTTTCAGTAGTTGTAGGTTGAGGGCCTGGATTGGGATGTATGTCACCGTCCTGAAGTAGATGGAGTAGTAGACCATAGTTTTTGGATATGTGTTTTAGAGATGTGTCAAATACTTTCTTTGATTTAGTTTTTAGTAGTTTACAATGAAATAGTCTATGGTATTTGGAAGTAGATATATGGTTTGTGATGAGGTAGGTAAATAGGATGAAGGTAGGTATGTTGTAGGTGTACTAGTATGTTTTGAGGGAAGTGAGAGAGAAATAGTTAAGGTGTGTTCATAGGAGGTTAAGAAGTAGGTAGTAATGAGAAGGAATAATAGTAAGAAGGTGATAGGTAGTTTAAGTTGTGAGTGGAGGATAGTTGTAGACATGATAAGATAGTTGTATGTGAAGTAGGGTTTCCTGATATGTTGTAGAGGGGTGTGTGGTGGGAGTAGGGGGTAGAGTGGAAGGGGCTGTAATGGTATAGGACTTTAGTGAGATAGTGGTGGGTTGGTTAAAGTGGTATGTAGGTGTGACTAAGTGAAGGAAGTTACACAATTTGTGAGACTGTGAATTGGATAGGATAGCAGTAGTAGGAGGTGTGGCTTGTAGAAATATAAATGTAGGACCCCTGGGGGTGGGTGGGATATGGGGGTAGGGGGGGGAGGGGAGCGGGGCACACAAAGTAGACCAGAGGAGAGTGGAAAAAGTATCAGGGAAGGAAGGGGGAATCAAGGCAAGAGAAAGTATCCTCGGGGGAGAGGATGAGACAGAGAGGTAAAGGAGGAAAAGGATTAGTATAAGGAGGGGAGAATAAAAGTGTAAGGCAGAAGTCAGTACTAATATCCCAAATAGGGATGAGAAAAGTATAACATCTAGTGGACAAAGTAGTAGTGCAGTAAGCAAACAAGGGAGCTACCAGGCCTATTAAGGACAGATATGCATCCAGAATAAGGTAATGCAGGTGCTGTGTACATACTCAATAATGACAGATACACATCCAGATTATGGTAATGCAGGTAGTGGATACATACTCAATAAGGACAGATATGCATCCAGATTAAGGTAATGCAGGTGGTGTGTGCATACTCATTAAGGACAGATACGCATCCAGATTAAGGTAAGGCAGGTGGCGTGTACATACTCATTAAGGACAGATACGCATCCAGATTAAGGTAATGCAGGTGGTGTATACATACTCATTATGGACAGAAATGCATTCAGATTAAGGGAATGCAGGTGGTATATACATACTCATTAAGGACAGATACGCATTCAGATTAAGGTAATGCAGGTGGTATATACATAATCATTAAGGAGAGATACACATCCAGATTAACGTAATGCTGGTGGTGTATATATACTCATTAAGTACAGATACGCATCCATACTAAGGTAATTCAGATGGTGTATACATACTCATTTAGGACAGATATGGATCCAGAATAAGGTAATGCTGGTGGTGTATACATACTCATTAAGGAGAGACACACATCCAGATTAGATTAAGGTAGTACAAGTGGTGAATACATACTTATTAAGGACAGATACACATTCAGATTAAGGTAATGCAGGTGGTGTATACATACTCATTAAGGATGGATATGCATCCAGATTAAGGTAATCCAGGTGGTGTATACATGCTCATTAAAGACAGATACGCATCCAGTTTATGGCAATGCAAGTGATGTTCACATACTCAATAAGGAGAGATACACATCCAGATTAAGGTAATGCAGGTGGTGTATAAATACTCATTAAGGACATATACACATCCAGATTAACGTAATGCAGGTGCTGTATACATACTCATTAAGGACAGATATGCATCCAGATTAAGGTAATGCAGGTGGTGTAAACATACTCATTAAGGACAGATACTCATCCAGATTAAGGTGATGCATGCGGTGTATGCATACTCATTATGGACAGATACGCATCCAGATTAAGGTAATGCAGGTGTTGTATACATGCACATTAAGGAGACATACACATCCAGATTAACGTAATGCAGGTGGTGTATACATACTCATAAGGCCAGATACGCATCCAGATTAAGGTAGTACATATTCATTAAGGACATATAAGCATCCAGATTAAGGTTATGCAGGTAATGCATACGTACTCATTAAGGATGCATACGCATGAAAATTAAGGTAATGTAGGTGGTTTATACATACTCATTAAGGACAGATACGCATCCAGATTAAGGTAATGCAGGTGGTGTATACATACTCATTAAGGACAGATACACATCCAGATTAAGGTAATATAAGTGGTGCATACATATTCATTAAGGACTGATACGCATCCAGATTAAGGTAATGCAGGTGGTGTTTACATGCTCATTAAGGCCAGATACACATCCACATTAAGGTAATGCAGGTGGTGTATACATACTAATTAATGACAGATACACATCCAGATTAAGGGTAATGCCGGTGGTGTATACATACTCATTAAGGACAGATACACATCCAGATTAAGGTAATGCAGGTGGTGTATACATACTCATTAAGGACAGATACGCATCCAGATTAAGGTAATGCAGGTGTTGTGTACATACTCATTAAGGCCAGATACAAATCCAGATTAAGGTAATGCAGGTGGTGTATACATACTCATTAAGGAGAGATACACATCCAGATTAACGTAGTACAGGTGGTGTATACATACTTATTAAGGACAGATACACATTCAGGTTAAGGTAATGCAGGTGGTGTATACGTACTCATTAAGAACAGATACCCATCTAGATTAAGGTAATGCAGGTTGTGTGTATATTCTCATTAAGGACAGATACACATCCAGATTAAGGTAATGCAGGTGGTGTATACATACTCATTAAGAGAGATACACATCCAGATTAAGGTAATGCAGGTGGTGTATACATACTCATTAATGGAGATATCCACATCCAGATTAAGGTAATGAAGGTACTGTATACGTACTCATTAAGGACAGATATGCATCCAGATTAAGGTAATGCAGGTGGTGTATACATACTCATTAAGGATAGATATGCATCCAGATTAAGGTACTGCAGGTGATGTATACATAGTCATTAACGGAGATATCCATTTCCAGATTAAGGTAATGCAGGTGTTATATTCATACTTATTAAGTACTGATACGTATCCAGATTAAGGTAAATCAGGTGGTGTATACATACTCATTAAGGACAGATACACATCTATATTAAGGTAAAGCAGGTGGTGTATACATACTCATTAAGGAAAGATCCGTATCCATATTAAGGAAATGCAGGTGGTGTATACATATTTATTAAGGATAGAAATGCATCCATGTTAAGGCAATGCAGGTGGTGTATACATAATCATTTAGGACAGATACACATCCAGATTAAGGTAATGCTGGTGGTGTATATATACACTCATTGATGTCAGATACGCATCCAAATTAAGGTAAGGCAGGTAGTGTATGCATACTCTTTAAGGACAGATATGCATCCAAATTAAGGTAATGCAGTTGGTGTGTTCATACTCATTAAGGACAGATACACATCCAGATTAAGGTAATGCAAGTGGTGTATACATACTCCTTAAGGACAAATACACATTCAGATTAAGGTAATGCATGTGGTGTATACATACTCATTAAGGACAGATACACATCCAGATTAAGGTAATGCAGGTGTTGTGTACATACTCCTTAAGGACAGATACACATCCAGAGTATGGTAATGCAGGTGGTGGATATATATTCATTAAGGACAGCTACGTATCCAGATTAAGGTAATGCATGTGGTGTATACATACTCATTAAGGACAGACAGACATCCAGATTAAGGTAGCGCATGTGGTATAGGCATGCTCATTAAGGACAGATATGCATCCAGATTATGGTAATGCAGGTGGTTTATCCATACTCATTAAGGACAGATACACATCCAGATTAAGGTAATGCAGGTTGTGTATACACACTCATTAAGGACAGATACGCATCCAGATTAAGGTAATGCAGGGGGTGTATACATACTCATTAAGGACAGATATGCATCTATATTAAGGTAATGCAAGTGATGTATACATACACATTATTGAGAGATACGCATCCAAATTAAGGTAATGCAGGTGGTGTATACATATGCATTAAGGACAGATACAGATCCAGATTTAGGTAATGCAGGTGGTGTATATATACGCATCAAGGACAGATAAACATCTAGATTAAGGTAATGCAGGTGGTGTATACATACTCATTATGAACAGATACACATCCAGATTAAGTTAATGCAGGTGGTGTATACATACTCATTAAGGACAAATACCCATCCAGATTAAGGTAATGCAGGTGTGTATACATACTCATTAAGGACAGATACGCATCCAGATTATGGTAATGCAGGTGGTGTATGCTTACTCATTATGGGTAGATGCACATCCAGATTAAGGTAATGCAGGTGGTGTATACATACTCCTTATGGACAAATACACATCCAGTTAAGGTAATGCATGTGGTGTAGACATACTAATTAATGACAGATACACATCCAGATTAAGGGTAATGCCGGTGGTGTATACATACTCATTAAGGACAGATACACATCCAGATTAAGGTAATGCAGGTGGTGTATACACACTCATTAAGGACAGATACGCATCCAGATTAAGGTAATGCAGGTGTTGTGTACATACTCATTAAGGCCAGATACAAATCCAGATTAAGGTAATATAGGTGGTGTATACATACTCATTAAGTACAGATACACATCCAGATTATGGTAATGCAGGTGGTGTATACATACTCATTAAGGACAGATACACATTCAGATTAAGGTAATGCAGTTGGTGTATACATACTCATTAAGAACAGATACGCCTCTAGATTAAGGTAATGCAGGTTGTGTGTATATAATCACAAAGGACAGATACATATCCAGATTAAGATAATGCAGGTGGTGTATACATACTCATTAAGAGAGATACACATCCAGATTAAGGTAATGCAGGTGGTGTATACATACTCATTAATGGAGATATCCACATCCAGATTAAGGTAATGAAGGTACTGTATACGTACTCATTAAGGACAGATATGCATCCAGATTAAGGTAATGCAGGTGGTGTATACATACTCATTAAGGATAGATATGCATCCAGATTAAGGTACTGCAGGTGATGTATACATAGTCATTAACGGAGATATCCATTTCCAGATTAAGGTAATGCAGGTGTTATATTCATACTTATTAAGTACTGATACGTATCCAGATTAAGGTAAATCAGGTGGTGTATACATACTCATTAAGGACAGATACACATCTATATTAAGGTAAAGCAGGTGGTGTATACATACTCATTAAGGAAAGATCCGTATCCATATTAAGGAAATGCAGGTGGTGTATACATATTTATTAAGGATAGAAATGCATCCATGTTAAGGCAATGCAGGTGGTGTATACATAATCATTTAGGACAGATACACATCCAGATTAAGGTAATGCTGGTGGTGTATATATACACTCATTGATGTCAGATATGCATCCAAATTAAGGTAAGGCAGGTAGTGTATGCATACTCTTTAAGGACAGATATGCATCCAAATTAAGGTAATGCAGTTGGTGTGTTCATACTCATTAAGGACAGATGCACATCCAGATAAAGGTAATGCAGGTGGTGTGTACATACTCATTAAGGACAGATACACATCCAGATTAAGGTAATGCAGGTAGTATATACATACTCATTAAGGACAGATATGCATCCAAAATAAGGTAATGCAGTTGGTGTATACATACTCATTATGGGTAGATACGCATGAAGATTAAGGTAATGTAGGTGGTATATACATACTCATTAAGGACAGATACTAATCAAGATTAAGGTGATGCAGGTGATGTATACATACTCATTAAGGACAGATACTCATTCAGATTAAGGTAATGCATGCAGTGTATGCATACTCATTATGGACTGATATGCATCCAGATTAAATTAATGCAGGAGGTGTATACATACTCATTAATGAAAAATATGCATCCAGATTAAAGTAATGCAGGTGATGTATACATACACATTAAGAAGAGAAACGCATCCAGATTAAGGAAATGCAGGTGGTGTATACATACACATTAAGGACAGATACGCATCCAAATTAAGGAAATGCAGGTGGTGTATACATACACATTAAGGACAGATACGCATCCAGATTAAGGTAATGCAGGTCTTGTATACATACTCATTAAGGACAGAGATGCATGCAGATTAAGGTAATGCATATGGTGTATACATACTCATTAAGGAGAGATATGTATCCAGATTAAGGTAATGTAGGTGGTGCATACATGCTCATTAAGGACAGATACGCATTCAGATTAAGGTAGTGCAGGTGGTGTATACATTCTCATTAAGGACAGATACGCATCCAGATTAAGGTAAAGCATGTGGTGTATACATACTCATTTAGCATACATACGCATGAAGATTAAGGTAATGCAGGTGGTATATACATAATCATTAAGGACAGATATGCATCCAGAATAAGGTAATGCAGGTGCTGTGTACATACTCAATAAGAACAGATACGCATCCTGATTAAGGTGATGCAGGTGGTGTGTGCATACTCATTAAGGACAGATACGCATCCCGATTAAGGTAAGGCAGGTGGCGTGTACATACACATTAAGGACAGATACGCATCCAGATTAACATAATGCAGGTGGTGTGTACATACTCATTATGGACAGAAATGCATTCAGGTTAAGGGAATGCAAGTGGTGTATACATACTCATTAACGACAGATATGCATCCTGATTAGGGTAATGCAGGTGGTGTATACATACTCATTAAGGAGAGATACACATCCAGATTAAGGTAATGCAGGTGGTGTATACATACTCATTAAGTACAGATATGCATCCATATTAAGGTAATTAAGGTGGTGTATACATACTCATTTAGGACAGATACGCATCCATAATAAGGTAATGCTGGTGGTGTATACATACTCATTAAGGAGAGATACACTTCCAGATTAAGGTAATGCAGGTGGTGTACACATATTCATTAAGACAGATATGCATCCATATTAAGGTAATCCAGGTGGTGGATACATACTCTTTAAGGAGAGATACACATCCAGATTAAGATAATGCAGGTGATGTATACATACTAATTAAGGAGAGACACACATCCAGATTAGATTAAGGTAGTACAAGTGGTGAATACATAATTATTAAGGACAGATACACATTCAGATTAAGGTAATGCAGGCAGTATATACATACTCATTAAGGATGGATATGCATCCAGATTAAGGTAATCCAGGTGGTGTATACATACTCATTAAATACAGATACGCGTCCAGTTTATGGTATTGCAGGCGATGTATACATAATCATGAAGGAGAGATACACATCCAGATTAAGGTAATGCAGGTGGTGTATAAATACTCATTAAGGACAGATACGCATCCAGTTTATGGTATTGCAGGTGTTGTAAACATACTCATTAAGGACAGATACTCATCCAGATTAAGGTGATGCATGTGGTGTATGCATACTCATTATGGATAGATATGAATCCAGATTAAGGTAATGCAGGGGGTGTATACATACTCATTAAGGACAGATACGCATCTATATTAAGGTAATGCAGGTGTTGTATACATGCACATTAATGAGAGATGCGCATCCAGATTAATGTAATCCAGGTGGTGTATACATACGCATAAGGCCAAATACGCATCCAGATTAAGGTAGTGCAGGTGGTGTATACATATTCATTAAGGACATATAAGCATCCAGATTAAGGTTATGCAGGTAATGTATACATACTCATTAAGGATGCATACGCATGAAAATTAAGGTAATAGAGGTGGTTTATACATACTCATTAAAGACAGATATGCATCCAAATTAAGGTAATGCAGGTGGTGTATACATACACATTAAGGACAGATACGCATCCAGATTAAGGTAATGTAGGTGGTGCATACATATTCATTAAGGACAGATACGCATCCAGATTAAGGTAATGCAGGTGGTGTTTACATGCTCATTAAGGCCAGATACACATCCACATTAAGGTAATGCAGGTGGTGTATACATACACATTAAGACCAGATACACATCCAGATTAAGGTAATGCAGGTGGTGTATACATGCTCCTTAAGGACAGATACACATCCAGATTAAGGTAATGCATGTGGTGTATACATACTCATTAAGGACAGATACACATCCAGATTAAGGTAATGCAGGTGGTGTATACATACTCATTAAGGACAGATACACATCCAGATTAAGGTAATGCAGGTGCTGTGTACATACTCATTAAGGACAGATACACATCCAGATTAAGGTAATGTAGGTGGTGTATCTATACTCATTAAGGACAGATACGCATCCAGATTAAGGTAATGCAGGTGGTGTATACATACTCATTATGGACAGATACACATCCAAATTAAGGTAATGCAGGTGGTGTATACATTCTCATTAAGGACAGATACAGATCCAGATTTAGGTAATGTAGGTGGTGTATATATACGCATTAAGGACAGATAAACATCCAGATTAAGGTAATGCAGGTGGTGTATACATACTCATTAAGGACAGATACGCATCCAGATTAAGTTAATGCAGGTAGTGTATACATACTCATTAAGGACAAATACGCATCCAGATTAAGGTAATGCAGGTGTGTATACATAGTCATTAAGGAAAGATACGCATCCAGATTAAGGTAATGCAGGTGTGTATACATACTCATTAAGGACAGATACGCATCCAGATTATGGTAATGCAGGTGGTGTATACATACTCCTTAAGGATAGATACACATCCAGATTAAGGTAATGCATGTGGTGTATACATACTAATTAATGACAGATACACATCCAGATTAAAGGTAATGCCGGTGGTGTATACATACTCATTAAGGACAGATACGCATCCAGATTAAGGTAATGCAGGTGGTGTGTACATACTCATTAAGGCCAGATACCAATCCAGATTAAGGTAATATAGTTGGTATATACATACTCATTAAGGACAGATACGCATCCAGATTAAGGTAATGCTGATGGTGTATACTTACTCATTATGGACAGCTACACATCCCGATTATGGTAATGCAGGTAGTTTATACATACTCATTAAGGACAGATACACATCCAGATTTAGGGAATGCAGGCTG
Organism: Protopterus annectens; assembly: GCF_019279795.1. Lineage (NCBI taxonomy): Eukaryota > Metazoa > Chordata > Ceratodontiformes > Protopteridae > Protopterus > Protopterus annectens. The sequence goes on from NC_056745.1 coordinate 1,513,404,259, forward strand.
TGCATACATACTCGTTAAGGACAGAGACACATCCGTATTAAGGTAATGCAGGTGGAGGATACATACTCAATAAGGACAGATACGCATCCAGATTGAGGTAATGCAGGTGGTGTATACATACTCATTAAGAACAGATACGCATCCAGATTAAGGTAATGCAGGTAGTGTATAAATATATATATATATATATATATATATATATATATATATATATATATATATATATATATATATATATATATATATATATATATATATATATATATATATATATATATATACCCATTAAGGACCGATACACATGCAGATTAAGGTAATGCTCGTGGTGTATACATACTCATTAAGGACAGATGCGCATCTAGATTAAGGTAATCCTGGTGATGTATACATACTCATTAACGGAGATATCCACATACAGATTAAGGTAATGCAGGTGGTATATACATACTCACTTAGGACAGATACGCATCCAGATTAAGGTATTGCTGGTGGTGTATATATACTCATTAAGGAGAGATACGCATCCAAATTAAGATAATGCAGGTAGTTTATACATACCCTTTAAGGACAGATACGCATCCAGATTAAGGTAATGTAGGTGGTGTATACATACTCATTAAGAACAGATACACATCCAGATTAAGGTAATGCAGGTAGTGTATACATGGTCTTTAAGGACAGATACACATCCAAATTAAGGAAATGCAGGTGGTGCATAAACACTCATTATGGACAGATACGCATCCAGATTAAGGTAAGGCAGGTGGTGTGTACATACTCATTAAGGACAGATACGCATCCAGATTAAGGTAATGCAGGTGGTGTATACATACTCATTAAGGATACATACGCATGAAGATTAAGGTAATGTAGGTAGTGTATACATACTCATTAAGGACAGATATGCATCCAGATTAAGGTAATGCAGGTGGTGTATACATACTTATTAAGGACAGATACGCATCCATTTTAAGGTAATACAGGTGTGTATACATACTCATTAAGGACAGATACACTTCCGGATTATGGTAATGCAGGTGGTGTATACATACTCATTAAGGACAGATACACTTCCGGATTATGGTAATGCAGGTGGTGTATACATACTCATTAAGGACAAATACACGTCCAGATGTTGTGTTTAAGTTAATGCAGGTGTGTATACATACTCATTATGGACAGATATTCATCCAGATGTTGTGAAACACTGTGAGCTCCTACAGACATTGCAAGTTCAATTCACTGCTGGAAGGGCACATAATCAGGCCATAACCTGCTACAAGAGCAGCTCCATGAATTCATACACCCACGGTGTGTATTTGTATATATGTGTGTTTGTCAAGTTATACCATTATACCATGTTGTGGGGTGCATTAATTGACCACCAACTGTGTTGCTTAGTAGTGCTGCATTTCACTTGCCCAAAGGTTAGTCTCCGTTCCTAACTACAATGTGCTGGAGCAGTGCTGTGACATCCCCCCAAGGAGAACCATTGTATTGCATCATGTGTTTACCACTATGGGTGACCACTGCAGCCCCCCAAATGTGAGGTCCTCCCTGGTGGGATCTGAACACAGATCAGTGTCATTAAAAATACCAGCACTAACCCCTCTTGCTGACAATATATACATTTATTTCAACAAAGCCATTTATTACCTTCTGTATGATGGTTTACATAGTTTGACTTCACCTCCCCCCTCTGATGGGACAGGCAAGTATGCAGAGCTCTGCACACATGCATTATGTCAGCAGCATTACAACTGCATGAACTTGGGTGTACCTGACAAGGAGAACACAGGTTCCTCATGGCACAGCAAACCTGCCTGATGGACAACTGTCATTATCAGGTAATATAATCAAATATAACTCCCACTACTATCGCTAAAGAACAGGTCCTTAATGCTCTCTCTAAGATCAAGAAAATTGCATCAGTTGCCCGGACAATATCCCAGGATGCCTTCTAATAGCATGAAACATGACCTATCTGGGCCTTTGGAATTACTATTTAATTGTAGCCTTCAAACAGGCTTCTTGCCTCATGAATGGAGAAAGGCAGCAGTCATACCTCTGCACAGAGCCATCTACAAACCCTGGAAATTACAGATCCATAAGTCTCACTAGTCTTATATGTAAAGCCATGGAAATCTTTATCATGGAGATGAGCAGTAGAGATATAGTAAACATCCAGACACTAGACCAAACCCAGTTTGGTTTCATCAAGGGCAGATCATACCTACTCTACCTGGTGGACTTCTTTGGGAAGGTGACAAAAGCAATGGATGAGGGCAAAATCATTCACACTGCCTACCTTGACCTGGCCAAGACATTTGACTCAATACCCCACTCAGGTATTGTTGACAAACTCAAGAGGTCAGGTACAAACCCATATGTCACCCAGTGGATAGTCAACTGGCTCACAAACATGACCCAGGAAGTTAGAATTGGGGAGTCCACCTCTACAAAGAGGCCAGTCACAAGTGGAGTCCCTCAGGGATGAGTCCTTGGACAGCTCCTGTTTGGAATTTACCTCTCAGAAGTCAAGGCAATGTCAGTGGTCTCTGGCTGACTAAATTTGCAGATGATTGCAAATCAGGCTCTATCATTGAATCTCACACTGACACAAATGCTATCCAGGAGGGGCTAACACAAACAAACAACTGGTGTCAGAACCATGGACTAAAACTAAATGCCAAGAAATGCATAATAGTATCCTTTGGGAAGTAATTCATCCCTGCTAACTATCATATTGACAACTCACTCCTAGAGTTGACTCAGTAGTCAGGGACTTAGGGACACACAGATAGTAGCCTTTGACCATCATGTGTCTACAGTGGTGAGGAAATCATTCGATGTTGTGCAACTTATAAACAAAGGTATGGCATCTAAGTTCAAGGAAATCATTGTCCCACTGTATCTGGTATTCATCAGACCTATTGCTGAGTACAATGCCTCCTTTGGTATGTACCTAACCAGGCATATCCAACAGTTGGAATGTCCACAGAGGTTCCTCACTTAAAGAATACAGGGTGTAAGTAGAATGTCCTATGCAGACTGCCTCAAGGATCCCTGTATTATGTCTCCTACAAGCGTTTGAGGGGAGATATATGCCTGGCATACAGGGCATTGTCAGACCCCACTCTGATGGATCTCCTGCATATCTATAAAACAAACAACATCAGAATTATCTATTCTAAATACTTAAACATTGCCTGTGATATAAATAGGACCTGCTAGAGAGATAGGTATATATCCCAGAGATTACCCTTTCTATGAAACAGGCTCCTCATCCATGTGAAGCAGAGTTCTTCACTAACCCCTATAGCAAGTCCACCCCTATAGAATTCTCAGTCACCTATAATTCTCAGTCACTAACCCTTATAGCAAGTCCACCCCTATAGAATTCTCAGTCATCTCTAACAATGGCACCCTCATATCCCCCTGATTCTTCCACCAAACTCTTAGGAATTAGAGTAGATAATAACCTTAACTTTGATAGCCATATTAACAAGACTATAAAAACAGTAAACAAAAAATGGGCTCCCTATACAGGATCAAATCTTTTCTAACACCAACAGCTAGAACCACAATTGTCCACTCCCACCTAATCTCAATGCTTCTTTATGCCTCACCCATATATACCAACCTGAAAAAAATAACCTTCTCAAACTCGCCATCTCCTATAATAACATTGCCAGATTTGCCACTGGGAACCCCTTCAGAACCCACCACTGTCAGAATCTACAGGAGCTAAATTGGCTTGAACTTCAAAACCAACTACAACTTTCACAACTTACCATTGCCCATAAGATCCTTAATCAACCTAATAACACTCCTATACTTTCAAACCTCATAATTCCTTACAAAAATCTCAATAATTTGCACTCTTCTAACAAACTTCGAGTTAGCATAAGCAAATCCAACAACTTGGCAGGGGACTCTCTTTTCTCTAACACTGCAGGTAAAAACTGGAACCTTCTACCTCGTGAACTGACTTCACTTCCTTCTCTACCCTCTTCAAACAAAACCTCAAAAGACACCTTAGAACACATCGGCTATGCCCCTGCAGCGACCCTGACTAATGTTCTATCTTTTCTACTGTTATCTCCATGATCCTACTTGTATGCTAACTCAATATCGCTTGCTATTTCAGAAAGGCGTACTGTAATCTATGATACTTAAATGTATTAATTTTTGTGAACTTCGTGTACTATTTATTGTAAACTATCGGTTGTATCTTATTCTTAAATGCATTATTTTATCCTGTATACCAATATTTTGTAATATTTTCTTCCTGTTACTACTGCTTTGCTGTCTTTGTAATCATTTATTATTCAGCTTATTGTTAAGACTGTTTTTTTATTACTGCTTTGTGTTACTTTTGGAGCTTTTCTCCCCGGGCCGCTACTGAAAATGGACATGTATCCAGTTAGACTAGCCCGGTCAACAAATGTAAAATAAATAAAAACCCAATTCAAGTGCATCTTGGACAATTGGATGGGAAACTGGAAATTCATCCCTGGTTTGGCACCTATGTCTCTAATGGGCACAGGTAATCTGTAAATGGTTCATCTCCCACACCCCTGCTTACACTTATCAATGGTATCAGAACTTGTCAGAGATTTGTGATGCATGGCTAGGCTTAAAAAGGTTCTTGTGGTCGTTAGCCTAGTAAACACCTATGATCCTATCAGGGTGTACAATAAGAGGTGGACATTGCTGTATGACAGTGGGGTGAGGTTGCCCCCCCCCCCCAAATGGAGGCACAACCTCAGGTAAAACAAGCCATAGTGTTGTTGTGATGTTGTGTAGACACATTAAGTGACAAAAGTAGCCACCAACACAAAGCAGAACTACAACACACAGTGTAGTTACATGTGTAAACTTAAAGGGCAGGCCCAGATTGTCGGTGATCTCATACATAATGATGCCACATTAGAATGGGTCTGTACTCCTAGCTAACCTGTAGTCCCACATGTTCTGCATCAACTTCACTCCCCTGTACCCACCACATGTGACACATGACATTCCTGAAACCTGCCCCATAACTTCCATATCTACAGAGCAGGCTGTAAATAGCCCCTCTACAGGATACACAGCATCTATTGGGCATGCTAACATCCCAGTCTGCATCCTACATGGGATCTGCCATGGATTACTAACAACATTGGGAACACCTTGAAGTCATACTGAAACCACTGGTCAGACCCCAGTTGACTGGACAATAGCAACTGTTATACCCTTGCACAGAAGTGGTGCATGCACTGACCACCAGAACTACTGACCTCTTTGCCTGATTATCCATATCTGTATGGCCATAGGGGCAATGGAGCTGATCAGCATACATATATGTAATCTACACACAGTTGACTGTACATAGTTTGGGTGTTAGATAGTGGGATCATGACTGTTAAATATGGTGGACATTTCCAAGGCAGACACCAAGGACTTCAGTGAGGGGACATCAAGGCATACAGCCATATAGAGGCTATAGCCTATCCTGTCACCATCCTAATAAACAGATCCATCTCCGAGTGTAAAGTACCCCTGCTTTGGAAAATATCACACATAATACCACTGCACAAAGGGGGCACCTCTATTAAACTCAACTATCGCCCTGTAGCTATACTATCCCCTTATCAAAAATAGTTGAGAGAGTAGTGCACACACAACTGATGAAGTATCTCCTAGAAACCAAACTACTATCCACACAGCAGCATGGTTTTAGACCCTTCCATAGTACCACCACCGCATCATTTACTAACACCGTCAATAATCACAGAAATAACAGATAGCTTGTATCTGCTACATTCTTAGATTTATCCAAAGCTTTTGACATGGTCAACCATGCAAAACTCCATCACTCACTATCCACCCTAAACCTCAGTACCTTTTCTATTTCATGGTTTAAGAGCTATCTACATGGCAGAGCAAGCAGTAAAATGGCAAAACCAACTCTCTTCCTTGCTGCCTGTTTCCTTTGGGGTTCCCCAAGGCTCCATCTTGGGTTCTCTGCTATTCACACTGTTCACTAATCAACTCCCATCCACCTTACCCAAAGCCTCTATAGTGCAATATGCAGACAATACTACCATAATATGATAAGGCACCACACTAGACCTTCTCCTCTTCCAAACACAAGAATGCTTTTCTTTAGCCAAAACTTGGATCACCGATCAAAACCTCATTCTTAACCTAGCTAAAACTAAATTATTCCTCTTTAGCTTCCACAGATCCCTAGCCCCCTCAGACAACTTTATAATCTCCTTCAACAACAATACCACTATTACCCCTACCAATCACACCAAGCTGCTAGGCTTGGAAATTGACAATTACCTTAGATTTGACCTACACATTTCTCAAACCATTAAGAAAGGTCATAAAAAACTTGGTCTGCTCTATCATAGCAAACTATATCTCTCAAACCACTCCAAAATAACAATAGCCAGGGCACACCTACTATCCACATTACTCTATGCCTCCCCTGTGCTCACCAATCTTCGTAAAACTGATCTAAACAAACTTGACTCCTCCTATAATAAAATAGCAAGATTTGCTACAGGTTCATCCTTTACAACATATCACTGTGAGTGCCTCAAACAGCTCAGCTGGTTAGAACTCCCACTAATACTTCAATTCAATCAGCTATCACTAGCACACAAAATATGACATCACTCAGACAACAACTCAGATCTACAACTACTTCAACCTCACACCACTATGAGAACCTTGAGATCTAGCACCCAGAATCACCTTCAGGTCACCATATTTAACAATGAGGCAGGAAAATCCATCTACAGCCACTATATTTCTAAAATCTGGAACTCCCTTACTGCCAAACTAATAGCCAACAACTCCTCCTTCCAATTTAAGAAACTCCTTAAAATACACTTAATTAATAACAGGCTATGCTCCTGTCTCACCCCTGTATAGTACATTAGTGTATTGCTATTCTCAGCTAGAGTCCTAGTTTACCTACAGACCTAAAATATCCAAAAATGAAATGTATTTCCTTAAGTTAATACAGCAGTATGAATCTGCACATCCAGCTTGTCTAGAGGAAATTGATATGTATTTTATAATTGTTTGTCTTAGGTACTGTCTTCCATCTGATCAGTAAGAACTCTGTGTACTGTGTGATGTCTTAAAGTACTCTGATAGTGTACTGTATGATGTCCTAAAGTACTCTGACTGTGTGCTGTATGATGTCCTAAACTCACATTGTAAAGTCTGCCTTTAACAATAAGTACTCCAACTGTGTACTGTATGATGTCCTAAACTCACATTGTAAAGTCTGCCCTTAAAGTATATTTTATGTGTATTGCCTGTTAACATTAGAAATGTATCATTTGGAGCTTTTCTCCCAGGGACTCAGCTGAAAATGAACTTGTTTCCAGTCGGACTCTCCTGGTTAACAAATGTAAAATAAAATAAACAAATATATTTCTTTTTTTAATTTGTATACTGGCTTTACATAAGCTATATGTATTCTATTTATGGAGCTTTTCTCCCTGGGCCTCTGCTGAAATGGGGTTCTGCCCATACTGGTAAACAAATGCAAATATAACTGTTATAAAGTACACTGCAGTATTTAAAATTTGAAGAAAAGCCCATCAGTCACATATACCACAACAAAGTCTAGATATGCCAGTATCAACTACTATTTATTATAGTGACGTCAATATTATTGCTCTATGGGCTACTACACTGTTGCCCACTTCATTGCCCCTGTTACTCCACCTGCCTGTAGCACAAGTATCTTCTGTACAATTCCCTCTTAAAGACTGCTATTGAGATATATAATATGGCATATTTACAAAATAGATAGATTTTATGTTTTTTTTTTCTTTTATATTGTGTAACTAGACTTATTTTATTTTATGCAAGGCTTCTATGACTGGTGAAGATATATTTCATGCGAATGAGCATATGGAGTGAGATTTTGCAGAGTGGCAGTAAATATTTGTGTCAATTCAGGAGACGTTATGAGCAACATTGTAAGTTATTCCTTGACAAAGTAGTGGGAATCTTTGTTAGGAAAAACATACTGGGTTTACCTATCCCTCTGGAGTGTACTCTTTCATCTGGTAATGATTGTCAGTCGAGAGAAAAATGACTTCAAGGAAATATAAACCATTTTGTCTCAGTGTAACAAACTAAAGAGTTCTGACAAGATCATTTCCCTTATGAAAACCTGCACACTCAGCCTCTGGTACTTGCATTTGATTAACCTTCATGTTCATAGGTTCATAGGTTCATGGATTAGTACTAAGCTAACTGCCCTTGTAGGCCATTTTCAGCCAAGCCAATTACTCCATGTGAGAATCAAACGCTGCACCTTATGCTTGTAAGGTAAGCACCTTAACCATTATGCCAACCTCCCACCCGTGTGGTGGAAAGATGTGAGATGATTGGCTATGAGATGCTGCAGATAGTGGGAAGAAGCAATGCAATCACATGCTGGATTTTGGACATTTTTATGCCATAACTCCATGACTTTCCATACAAAGAAAGAGTAGAACTACTAAGAACAGCCATGTCCCTCTCTGTCAGTGTTGTCCCATATCTTCCTGAAAGCAGATCTCTTCTGGTTCCAATCAGGCAACGCCTGGAAGGCACTTTACATGTAGGCAGAACTCACAGAGAAGCCCTAACCCTTGTTACTATTCTTTTCTGTATCTGGCACCATACAATGCCAGTCTACAGCAATTAGTATCCCTTAGACAATGGTACAGGTAGAAGTCTCTTATTACTCTAATTACTGCCTGAATAAAGGCTGACAACATAAAGAAAGGACAGAGATCAACGTCATAATTGTCCACCACTTCTATCAGCTTGGAAAAATGGGCAACAGAGGATTACCCAGTATTGGCAATCATGAAAGAATAGATAAGTGGAGCTGTGTAACTGGCGGCAATTGTCCTCACACATGCATAGCTCATATATAGGTGCTTATACATGTTAGCATGGTAAACGGCATTATTCGTAAGCTGAATCAATGAATTCTTCTGATCTGTAACAGCTTCTCCTTTGTTATCATCATCATCTGTGAAGGCAGTGCATTGACAGAGCTTCCACTGCAAGGTGTACATGTTCAGGTCTAAGCAGGGATGGGTCTGATAGACTTTTGCATGGTCTTAGCTGGTTTCATCCTGGAAATGGTACCTGTCATCCTAGTGTCATGTGTATTGAGGTTTACTTCAGAGGATCCACCATCTGAATTGTCGTTATGAGCCAGGGATTTGTTTAGGAACTGGACAGTTATTTCAGCCTCAGTGGTAGGTCCTCCAAATATCCATTGCATTACATATATAGTTTCATCTACTATAGTACTACTGAGACAGAAAACCTTTACATTCTAAGGCAGTTCCACTTGATACTCTGAACAATGATTCCAGGATTTAAATTGCTGCTGGATTCATTCTGAGTGCTGTCACCTTAACTATGGTGCTGCTTGTTTTCTACAGCTTTGGGAAACATTCTCTCCCTCAGATATAGGTCTCTGTGAGGAAACCACTTTGGCACTTCAGATTATCCCCACGTGCATATGATAAGACTGAAGATAAAAACTAACATTAGGCTGTGAGTCCTGATACTTAAAATAATGCCACCGACAGAAAAAAAAATGAAAGATGCATTGCACAGCAACTTCCGACTTCCAGAATTATGGAATAGTTTCAGTTTTGTATAAGAACAAGCTAGCTGTTAACTTCCTTCAGTAATAATTTTTATATCTTCAATGTGTCAGTGGCACAACAGGTAACGTGCTCACGTTTAGTGCGAAAGGCTATGGGTTCTACTCCTACAACAGGTAGATCAGTTAGTTGGATTGTATTGCAGCATAAAGGGGGTGGTGCACCCTGAATGTGCTGTCCTTTGGATGAGATGTTAAGCAGAGGCTCCATCTAGGTGGATGCAAAACATCCAATGGTGCCTATCAAAATGAGCATAGAAAGTTCCCTGAGGTCCTGGCCAAAATTTCCATTAGTAGTGTAAATACTACCTCTGGTCTCAAGGATATATATATATATATATAATATCTAAGTTCATAAGTTCTGTACTAGCATTAAAGCTGTATGGCTGTCTAGTAATGTTGATTTCAACATTTCTGGATTGGACACTACCACTATTTGATGAATCCAGTTGTTTCTTAAAGGATTCCAAGTTCTTACTATATCTAATAAGTGGTAATTTATTCCATAATGTCATAAATCTTGGAGTTAAGTAAGAGAAACTTAATTGCATCTTTACACTACCTAAATCGAATTTTATAGCAGGATGTCTCCATATTAAACTGCAATTGTAAATGTTTATGTCCAAGATAGCTTGCACCAAGATGTAACAATAATGAATAGTGAATAAATTGAGGTTTTTGCATTTATTATTGTAACTGTAATCTTTGTGAATTAATATCCTCTTGGTGAATGTTCTTTTTACTCTCTCAAGATAATTTAGCTGACCTGCATTACATATAAAAAATGTTATTACACTTGAAGATTGTCTTAATATATGTTTTGTGCAGTAACACAAAACACATCTTATTTCTTGTACAAAGATTTTTAACCATTATATCCCATTTGATGAACAACTTTATTACTTATCAGTTGAGCACGTGTGTCAAAAGTAGCTTTAGTGGTCATGGCTATGCCCAAATGAACTGCAACCTTTCCAAAATACATTGTTACATTTGTCATAACTGAAATATATTCCCATGTTGTGTACCCAGTCACCAGTGTGTTCAATATCAAATTAATTTTGTGCAGTAAATCCAGTATTACAATTATCTGTATGTTTATTGATCCAGCATGTCTTAGATGTAGAATGCAAGCAAATACAATATTAAGTAACACTGACTTTGAGAACAGAGTTTTGTCAAACTCCTAGATGGGTATGTTATGCCCTGTGCAGTTACACATTGGTTTCTATCTGTTAATCATGACATAATCAATTTCACCAGGAATATTTCAACCTTAAACTTAATAAGACTTTGGTAAATTATGGAGTGAAGGAGGGAGTCAAAAGCTTTGAATAAGTCTATGAAAATTACTCCACACAAGACACCTAGATCTGCATACATGTACACTGTGAAAGCTTTTATTGCAAAATCAGTTTCTCTTGGGACACTTTCGCACTGAGGAATAAAGTTGTTCTTCCTGATGAAATGCTGGTTCATGTTGTGGATTTATGAGGTACAAAGATGTCATTATATGGTTATATCACTCAAGCTTCATGAAAGTCAGCAGGTCTTATGCTTGAAATCAAAACTGTAAAAATATGGACTCCTTTAAATATGGTACTATCAGATCCTGATTCAGGATTGGGCATGCTCATTTGGCTGATTAAGGAAGAAGCTGTTGCTAGAGATGGCAGTCATTGTTAACAATGATAAAACACCATCAGAGTGCCCCACCAGGATGGACACTAACATGCTAAATGAGTGGTTAAACAGGTGAGGCATAGTGGAAGCACCGTAGTCATTAGGCAGTGCAATGACAGCATGGAATCAGGTAGTAATGTAGTGGTCTTGAATAGTGTTACACAAGTCCATTTAATAAGTGTGCTATTCTGATAATGATTATGTGTTTTGTAACTTTTTATGTCCTTTCCTTCATCTAGCAATAGATTAGTCATTACTCAGACATGACCCAGAATATGATAATTTTTATTTTTTTAATGTTTGACTATCTTCAGTCCATTTTAGCATGATTTTGATATGCCATGAGGAGTAATAACCAAATAGGGCAACACTACTGAATAATTATATGATTTACTTAACAGAGCTGAGGATATAAAGGAACTCTCATCTCTTTTCCAATACTACCACTTGTAACTGCAATCTGTGTAATATAGAGCTGATTTTTTTTAACTGCTCACATATAGTTTTAAAATGCCAATGTTTACAATTAACACAGATGTTTTAATTACTTTCTGAGTAACAATCTCATTTATTTATGCTGCTTCCTTACAGTTTTCTTATTTTTTTTTGTGCCAAAAGATGCCTCTTGTAACAGATGTTGCTATTAAACTTACAGCGAATGCGTTTTCGCCTGCATTTGCTGTCAGTGCAGTAACAATGATTTTTCAGACTATGTTGCATTGCTCTTTATCCAGCTTGGCTGTATTCTCACATGGATTATTTCTGTTGCTTTACTGTTTGTTCACTACATTCCTTGCTTCGAGGACTTGTCGTATTTGGTCTCACTGTTATTTTTCTGACTCTGTACTTCTTTTAGATCTCATACCTCAGTGCCAGAGATTCAGATTATCATCACCATGCCTTGTTCAGCAAGTTGTGTCACTGTCAAGTATAAAGTTTAAAGACGATCCTTGATCAACAGCTGATTCTGCACGATTATAAATATTTGAACGTTTGTGTGGAACATTAGAAGAATTCAGATAGATTTTTTCTTACAAACATCCTTCATAAAACTATATTATTTGCTACTGAGTGGTTTTATGGCTCTACAGTGTATCTATTTTCTAACATGCATTTGCTGTGCTTGTGACACTAAAGCCTCTCAAAATGAGTGTCAGAGGTTACTGCAGTACCTAAGGTAGCCTGTTTGCATCGTATATTAACCCTCCTTGCGAGTTGCTAAAGCATGGACCTTTTGTGCTATTAGCTTTAAAATCATCCCTGGCATATAGCCTGGTTACAAAGTTGCTAAAATATTATTGTGTAAAAAGAATGTCTTTCTTCTGGAGTCTGTCACTATACCATGCCTTTGAAAGGTGCTAAGGACAATACTCTGCTGCTGGTAATGCAGCAAAGAATGATTTGGGTATAAAATAATAATAATCATATTAATAACAACAATGACCATTTGTTAATTGGCCCACTAGAATAAAACAGTCCCTTTTCAGGGATGACTTAAAAGCAGTGTTTTGTTACATGATTTCCTCAAGGCCGCACAAGGGCCCAGGGAATCAAACCTTGTACTACGGAAATTGCAGCTCACAGCCTTAATCCTGTGAGCCAACTACCAGGCAGCATATCACTCCTGTTTTAGCATGTTACAGAGCAGTGACAATGACTGAAATATAACAAGGTCATGACAGGTTCAAACATTTCCCTTATTTTATTCAAAACCACAGCATGAAATGTTTGCTTTGGCCTTAGACTACTCAATCTTAAAAGACTTCATTGCTCAAGATGATTGTCTCAACTAAGGACCTGTTTTAATGACAGTGAAAACAGACTCTGTCTTCTGCTTATTCTCAGTATTTGGGGAGAAATCTTTCCATAGCACAAGAATATGACACACCAGTGCACAACAGGAGAAACAAAAATGACAAGTCCAACGTATAAGTAGGACTCATACGAAACCTAATTCACTGGAGTAAAAACTGGGTATTTATAAGGCATTGCCATTGTATATTAAGGAATACATTTATCTCAGTAGTCTATAAGGAGGCCTTGAGCATCCCATAGTGCTTTCTGTAGAAGAGAAAAAAAAACACAACAGAATGAATTGACAGACCTCTAGCTAAAGAAGTAGTTGCAAGGACAGCAGTGAGACAAAGAAGAATGAGAGAGACAGAGTGACAGAGAGACAGACAGACAGACAGAGAGAAAGACAGTAATGAGACAGACAGAGAGAGGCAGAGACAGAGAGTGAGCAAGAGAGAGAGAAAGATGACAGACAGAGAGACAGATATAGGGAGACAGAAACAGGCAGAGAGACACAAGAGAGACAGAGTCTGATAGAGTGAGAGAGATACAGACAGTAACAGAGACAGACAGAGAGAGAGTGAGAGAGAGACAAACAGAGACACAGAGACAGATAAAGGGAGACAATGATAGAGAGAGACAGAAAGATGGAGACATAGTGAGAGACAGAATGAGAGAGAGGGGGAGGCAGAGACAGAGAGAGGGAGACAGAGACTGAGAGAGAGAGAGAGAGAGACAGAGAGAGGGAGACAGAGACTGAGAGAGAGAGAGAGACAGAGAGAGAGAGACAGAGAGAGGGAGACAGAGACTGAGAGAGAGAGAGAGCGTGAGATGCAGTAGCTCTGTGTGTGAAAGCAGGTGTGTTATTTGAACTATTCTTTGTAGGTACATAACATTATTTAGTCACTAACCTGCTTGTATTACAATGACTAATCTTTGCATGCACAGCTGTGAAATTTCTCCCTGGCTTATCTTGAAATCGGGCATATGCCTTCTTCTACTAGTCTGGAAATCAAAACAAACAAACAAAATAAATGATATTTGGAAGGGTCTACTACATGTGCTCACCCGCAAGCTGCTTGAGACACACTTGCTCACTGCCACTTACTCTAATTGACAAATGCCCTAAGCCCCACCAGTGCAACAGCCTGATGATGGTAAATAATGCATCTCTTCCATTGCCTGACCCTACTTAACTACATACCCCTACCACAACCCTAATGCTAACCCTAAAAACTCATTGATTCTAAACATAGAAATCCCATCTCTAACCCAAGTCCCTGATCACTTCCTAAACCTACTGCTCTACTCCCCTCTCCCAAAACCAACATTTTCTCTTCATCCCCTGACACTAAAACAACACTCTCACTCCCTAGCCCTAAGCCCCCTTTCCCCTCCCTGAACTTAAAACACACTTACTGCTCAGTAATCCTAAAGACCATGAGTGTTCCCTAACCATAAGCACCCTTCCTGCTCCCTAATACTAAAACTTCTTTCCTGCTCCCTAAACCTAAAATCTCCATCCTGTTACTTAATCCCCACATACCCATCTTACTCTGTAAACCTAAAATTCCCTTTCTGCTCCCTAAACCTAAAGCCCTTCTCTTGATTGCAACCTAAAATCCCTGCCTGCACTCCCATTTTCATGGCCACTGCACTAACCTTGGCCAGACTCAAATGCTGGGTTTAAGCAAGATGCAGCAGGTCTACTGTCTTCCCACAGCTATCTGAACTTGCTCAAACATGGTATTCAAGTAAGAGAATGAGCAGACAGCTGTATGACCTAACATTTATCCGAGTCCCTGGCTGTGAGGGACTGATATTCCAGCACCTGGGGCTCAGGCATCTGTAGGATACCCTATCTTCTAGTATGACCATTAAAACAAGTGGCAGTTTGGCACAGTTCTTTTCTGTCTCAAAAGTCAAGGGTCTGGGGGTATGTGAAGTTTGCATGTTTTCTTCATGACTGTATGGATTTTCTCTGGATAACTTAGTTGCCATCCACCTGTCAAAAACATCCTGGTTGACTAGCTACATTAAACTACACACAAGACACACACACACACATACACACACACACACACACACACACACACACACACACACACACACACACACACACACACACACACACATTCAAACAGCTGCATACATGTACACACATATACATGAATGAATGCACACAGATGCACACACAAAGACATTATATCTATATTTACATTTCCAATATCTTTGTTACAAATCATTAAATAAGTATTAATACAGTCATTGTATAGGTGTTTATTTGCACCCCCCCCCCCACATACGCACATATGCAGATATTATGCATACGGTTTACTATCAAAAGGTTGAACTTCATATGGTCTAACGTTCATTTGATCGACCAATATGGTTGACACATGAATATTACGTTGTTCATATGGTCGACATGAACTGCATGCAAATTACCTGTCGACATTATGTTGACAACAGGGCAAGGATATACCCTTGTCAGTACTATTGTGCAATCTCGGAGTTGTAATATATAAGTAGCAGGGGGTGTGGGGGCCACAGCTCCCCAATGGGGGGGTGACACTACTGTCAGGGCTGTAGGTGTTTTTTGACCATTTAAACGTTGACATTTTTTTTTCAGTATTTTCAACATTCAGTGCAATGACTTTTGACATTATGACTGTCGACCATATGAATTTCAACATTTTGATAGTAAACTTATGCATACTGTTTCGTGGTTAGGAAAATATAATATCTGTGAAAACCTTATCTGCATGTTCAAATATAAACCTGATACTATATCAGAGTAAAAATACTGTGAAGCAGCAATTCTGCTACAGTACTGTTTATACATCAAGGATAACAAATAGTCATAGCTATATGGCAGCATGGAGTTTAAATTTTCTACCCCAAAAAAACTTTACATGTGTTTCCCTGCTATACCTCAATTCCTTCCAGTCTCCTGCACAAGTGTCATTCAAGAAGGGAAAACATGGAATGGCAACAGTCAGGATTCAACATTAATAATGGTCTCACATGAACCAGGAATAGGAACCTCCACACCCATGAAATATACACATGAACAGCTCTATTATAGCTACATAATGTAAATCATCTCTGAAAGATAACAAATACTGTTTTTTTCAACACCCTTATCATCTTCTTTCGGCTGCTCCTGTTAGGGGTCGCCACAGAGGATCACCTGTTTCCATTTCTTCCAGTCCTCTGCATCTAGCTCTGTCACACCAACCACCTGCATGTCCTCTCTCACCACATCCATAAACCTTATCTTAGGCCTTCCTCTTTTCCTGTTACCTGATAGCTTCATCCTTAGCATCTTTTTCCCAATATACTCAGCATCCCTCCTCAGCACATGTCCAAACCAATGTAATCTTGCCTCTCTGGCTTTGTCTCCAAACCTTCCAACCTGGGCTGACCCTCTAATATACTTATTCCTAATCCTATCCACTCTCGTCACAACCTAAATACTATAAACAAAAACATATGGGGGATATTTAAATACTATAAACATAAGTGGGGACTATGTGGTTAAAATCATTTGAACTAATGGAAATCTGACATTTATGGTTCATGGGGATCTTACAGTTACTGAAACTGAATGATGTATGCTGAGAATGTGCTCGTAATATTGATTTCACATGTGTTTTAGATACTAAACAGATTGCAGTCAATGCAGATGTGTTATTTCTTACTTTTATAGGACTAGCACTAAAACTCCATAATGCATCCATCTAAACTGTATACATAGTATGAACTTGAGTGAGTAAAAGTAATGTTTAATAAAATGGAAGTACTCTCAAGGGAGCTAGCCTGTTCTTTAGATTGTGGCTTGATCCTGTTGACCTCCACTACATTAGTCTGTAGCACCCTCTCTGGACTTCAGAAGAAACAAATTGCTACAATGTCAGTGTTCTCTACAAATATCTAAATATCTTTATCACTATAAAATGACTCTGTCAGGTGCTGACAACCAAAGTAAGTTCCTGTGTTGCTCAGAATTATATCTCATATAAGTGGGTTTGCATTTGTCGTGGCAATTAGTAATTTTTATTGATTGCTTATTGCATTTTACCACTGTAGAATACATTTATTTCACCCTTATATTTGATGCTGTTTTTATGATATTCAGGTCTATATTATATGTAGTACAGCTTTGTGTAGTACATAGACCAAGTTTATACTTTAGGTGTTATGTATATAAAATTTATATAAAAAATGTTGATTATGGATATAATAACTTGTAAGAATTGTTATGTGTTTGTTTGGACTTACAGTTATTGTTGTCTCCTTATATGTAAAGTTATTCATTTATTATATTTTACTTAATTAATATCTTAACATTTTATGTTTATTCTATCTGCAGGATTTAATGAACTCTGTGTAGGCTCCATGTAGAGCCTACATGGAGTGTATCCATGTACACGGCCACAATGTATTCTCAGCAATGCGCAATGCATATTAATGTCGCATGGTTCATCTAAGTGAGGTTTGGTGGCATGCACTAGTAGTGTTGGCCACAAAACCTTGTAGAACAACACAGCTAATGAATCCATGTACGGGAGAGCGCCGGCGTCCCGCCCTCATACCTCTTAACCTCCTAGTCCTACATGAAACCATCCATCTGTATTCATTGCCATCCAAACTGAATGATTATTTCAAAACCACAATTTTTATAAGGAACACCAGAAAAATACCAGCCAAAACCACGGAAAGACTATCATAGCTAGTTATATGTATGTCGTGTGATTTTTCCTCCTTTTCTTTTTATTTATACCATGTTTGGGCGGCACACTGTGGCATTTGTAAATGATTACCTTGTTTGTGCAACGACACCATCCATGTATCAGACATAACTCAGACATCCAAAAATAGAAACCAGATGCTTTCAATGGCTATTGCTTGCCACTGCTCAGCAGCATGCAAACCTGGTAAGTGGGGCTGCATTACGTGCATTCCATAAACTTAACAATGAATACAAAGATACATGACTATATATAACACATCTTTTGGCAACATGTGTAGAGTGTTTGACTGCAGTGTAGATAGTCCTGGGCTCTAGTTCAGAGTATGCAAACTTTATTTATACTGTTGTGACAATGTAGTTTATACAAATAAAGTGGCAATGCAGTGAAATAAGCTGGAAATAGCACTGGTTGTAAGTTATTCATTTGAAAGAGGTACACACCACTTAGCATCACACAAACCAATGCACTTGTTTTGCCATGTTTGCACAATGGAAAGCGGTGCACAGCTTTTTCAAATGTAGCAAAATGTAGACAGTGCACACGCTCAGTAATCCCATTTAGCAGGAAAACATGCTATTTAAAGGTGAATAGGTGGGAATTGTGCTATAGATATTTTGAGCTTAGCCTTGTGCAGCAATGGCAGATATGACACCTCCTTTGGTACACAGGTACATACAACTTCCATTTGCTTTGTGGATGTTTGAAAGGCATTGTAGCATTGCAAGGGCAAACTACAGACAGCTGCCTTGAACCAGGTTTCTTTGACTGCACTGACATCAATATCTTCACTGCAAAGAGTGCTTGCAGAGAGTGAAGCTTCAGGTGTGCACTCCTAGGGTTTAGTAGCATTGCCCTCACTTTGTTGGAGGTGTACATTTTCACATTGGTGATTCTGCTTTTGTCACCTTGCCTAATAATCTGATTATTGTGTAGTCAAGTGGTTTATGTCTGGCAAAGCAGTGTGCTCTATCCACCATGTCATCCCACACTGACAGGTACTGTATCACTGTACTATGACACTAGAAACTTAGGCAAGTTAAGTGAATCTGTTGTTCCTTATATAACGGCATCATCCTAGGCAAGGGTATAATGCTGCTCAAACATATGGACATACCTGACGTGGACCCATTTTTAGATAGCTCAATCACATCTGTGTTCATATATTTCATGTAGTCATGTCTCAAGTGCATACCAAGATGAAGTATGCTGGAATAAGAGTGGGACTTGTTGTTGAGAGACTTGATTGCATGTGTCCTGTGATGACTACATCTGCCACACAGCTGACACAAAACATATCTATGTTTAAGCTGTTGAGTGGTGCATCTCTACATCCAACTATGCAGCCAACTATTATGAGAACATTTGGGATACATGCCCATTGCCTTGAGCACTTCTATGGTGAGCCGGTGGGGATGATATGTCTAATGTGTATTACCTGCTTGTAGCCTGATTGTATTTAGGATGTGCCTGCAGCTTAGGTTGGTTTGTGAGGAGTACCTCTGCACATGATGGTTTATTTTGGGTGTATATTATGAGTAGGACTCAAGGTGTGTGAGCAGACAACCTTTCTAGTGTTACCCATCTGGAAGCTAGACAGCACTGAATCCAGATCCCTAATATATGCTGACCTGTTGAAATTTGTAATTCAGTGATGTAGGGGATACAGGCTATGCAGTGCACAGGAGGCATTATCACCACTGAGTCAGGAGCGCATGCCAACAATGCTAGCAGGGAAAACAGAGGGGGATTATAGTTGATAATGGGAAGATTGAATTTGGTATCTGCATAGTGAATGCAAACAGGAGGTGCATATGTGATCTGACAGCCATTTTCAGGTGAATAATCTATGGGATGTGTGAAGATTGGGTGAAGATAGGTGAAGGCTGCCAGCCTAGCCAGATAGAATTTTGGAGATAATTCTGTCATCTGTAAATATTAATGCAAACCACAGGCTTGTTGTCTTAAATGGTAAAAACAGTGTTACATGTGGAACTGGAAAAAATGTAACAACATTGCACTCTACTGATCAAGTAAAACATGTTGTGACCCTTTGATGTTAAAATTCAGAGCCAGTAAGTCTAGAGTGAGGCATCCTGCCTATTGTTTTAAGGCCAGAGTTAATGGCCAGAATTTGTATGCATAAATGTCCTTTATTGTTCTGGTTTCTTCCCAGAGGTGAAGAATGTAAATGTAGTTTCTGTTAGCTTGGTAACCCAGGAACGTGTGAAGAATGATGTAATGTGAACCAGGAATGTGATTTTAAAAACAGAGAGAATCAGAGAGCATTAAGCATTTTTTGTCTTGACCATCCAACTCACCAGCACTGTCTTGCTCTATATGTACGTTTAACTTAGACTTGTGTTTTCTCTTAGAAATAGCTAGAAACTAGAACAATTAGACTAAGTGTTTTTCTGTGACGTCAGAACTGTACTACTGAATTATTTTAAGTATTTCTCTGTGATCTCTGAACCCTTGACTAGCACTGTGTAGTAAAAAGTATTGTCTTTTGTTTTGACTATTTATTTAATATTTTAAACCCTTTCAACTGTGGCTGTTTTTGTAGAGATAATTTTAGCTCTGTAGAGTACTTGCATGCATTTGGTTAAATTGTACAAAGCCACTCCAATAGCTTTAGCCCTGGGCTATACTACCAATTGGATAATAATACTGCACAGTCATAATTGGACACCCTTTTAAGGACCTTTGAGTAGCTGATAAATATTAGTGGGTGGTGGCAGCTGGTACTACCATATAGTCTGGAAAAAGGGGGCACAGCTGGAGAACCTGTGCCAGCCTTCCCCAGGAGTGTCTGTATAACCTCTTCTCAAAGTGTGTGTGTGTGTGTGTGTGTGTGTGTGTGTGTGTGTGTGTGTGTGTGTGTGTGTGTGTGTGTGTGTCTGTATGTGTGTGTGTCAGCTACTTGGGCAAGGACACAAAGCACTAGTTGGACAGAGAGGATGTTGGAGGTTTTAGCTTTCCCACTAGGTTGAGATCTGGATCCTGGCCCAGCTATCAAGGAGCCTCAATCCTCACCACTAACACCAGTGAAGGGCATCTCATATAAGAGGAAAGGATAAGAAATACACACAGTAAAGTCCAATTTCCCTTAAGAGTACAGAGAGATCACAGTTAGTCCAGGGCTGGTCGCTCCCTTACTCTCCAGGTCCCTAATAAGACTCCTCACTGGCACAGCTATAGGGTCAAGATCTCAGCCTAGTGTGCAAGCTAAACCCTCCAGCACCCTCTCTGTCGAACCAGTGCTTCATGTCCCTACCCAAGTAGCTGACACACACACACACACACACACACACACACACACACACACACACACACACACACACACACACACACACAAACTTTGAGAAGAATTTATACAATCACACAGACACTCATGGGGAAGGCTGGCATAGGTTCTCCAGCTGTGCCCCTTTTTCCCAGACTATACGGTAGTACCAGCTGCCACCGCCACTATTTATCAGCTACTCAAAGGCCCTTAAAAAGTTGCCCAATTATTACTGTGCAATATTATTATCCAATGTGTAGTATAGCTGAGAGCAAAAGCTATTGGAGTGGCTTTGTACAATTTAACCAAAGGTATACAAGTACTCTAGAGAGCTTACATTTTCTCTATAAAAACAGCCACAGTTGAAAGGGTTTAAAATATTTAATAACAAATAGTAAAAACACAAGACAATACGTTTTACTACACAGTGCTAGTCAAGGGTTCAGAGATCACAGAGAAACACTTAAAATAATGCAGTAGTACAGTTCTGACATCACAGAAAATCACTTAGTCTAATCTTTCTAGTTTTTAGCTATTTCTAAGAGAAAAGACAAGTCTAAGATAAACTTGCATATAGAGCAAGACAGTGCTGGTGAGTTGGATGGTCAAGACAAAAAATGCTTAATGCTTTCTCATTCTCTCTGTTTTTAAAATCACATTCCTGGTTCACATTACATAATTCTTCACACTTCCAGGCTAGCAGAAACTACATTTATATTCTTCACTTCTGGGCAGAAACCAGAGCAATAAAGGACATTTATGCATGCAAATTCTGGCCATTAACTGGCCTTAAAACAATAGGCTGGATGCCTCACTCTAGACTTAGTAACTCCGAGTTTTAACATCAAAGGGTCACAACATGCTTTACTTGGTCAGTAGAGTGAACTGTTGTTACATTTTTTCCAGTTCCACATGTAAGACTATTTTTACCATTTAAGACAACAAGCCTATGGTTTACATTAATATTTACAGATGACAGAATTATCTCCAAAATTCTATCTGGCTAGGCTGGCAGCCTTAACCTATATTTACCAAGTCTTCACATATCTTCCCCCCTGGAGAACTCAAGCAAGTTTTTCAAGTGACCGTTGAGAAACGCTGCTTGAGGGAGTTAGGTCTATCTGAGTGTACCTTACTCCATTCCTTGTCTTGAGAGCCCATTTGCATTGGCATTGCTAATCCCACTGTGGTGCTGCATGGACATATCATATGCTTGCAACCCCAGGCTCCATCTTATCAACTTGGCATTTTGCTGGCTGGCTCTGTTTAACCATGTTAGGGGGGTCATGATCTGTCAAATCAGTGAATGTCCTTCCATACAGATAAAGCTGAAGTTTCTGAAGTGCCCACACTATAGCTAGACATTCCTTTTCTACAGCTGCAAAGCATTCCTCCCTGGGTTGGAGCCTACGACTGAGATAAATCACTGGGTGCTCTTCCCCCTCTGAAGAAATCTGGCTAAGTACAGCCCCCACCCCATGGTTCGAAGCATCCACCTGCATAACAAATTATTTGCTATAATCTGGACTGGCTAACACATGGGGTTCTCCCAAAGCTTCTTTAACCTTCTGGAATGACTGCTCACATGTTGAGGTCTACACTACTGTATCTGGCCTGCTCTTCCTTGTCAGTTCTGTGAGTGGAGCAGCTATGGTACTATAACTGGGGATGAAGTTTCTGTAGTACCCTGCTGTCCTTAAAAATGCCCTCACCTACTTTTTAGTAACTGATGCAGGCCATGGATTCCACTTTGGCAGGTTCTGGCCTTATATTATCACTCCCCACTCTATGTCCTAGGTAGGAGACCTCTGCCATACCCACCTGACATTTGTTCGGATTAATTGTCAACCCTGCCCTCTGTAGTCTGCCCAGCACCTCCCTGACATGTTGCAGGTGCTCTTGCCAGGAATAACTGTAGATGGCAATATCATCTAGGTAAGCAAGGGCAAATCCTCCTGCTCCTGCTAGGATATGATCTACCAGCCTCTGGAAAGTTGCTGGGGCATTCTTCATACCAAAGTATGTCTTTGTGAACTCATACAAGCCAAAAGGAGTCACAAAGGTTAACCTCTCTCTAGCATTGGGAGTCAAGGGCACCTGCCAGTAACTCTTGGTAAGATTAATAGTGGTAAGATAGCCTCACCCAGCTGCTCTAGGGCCTCATCAGTCCTAAGTATGGGGTAAGCATCTGACCATGTGTGACTATTTAATTTCCTGTAGTCCACACAGAACCTGGTGCTGCCATCCTTCTTTGGCACTAGCACCACTGGGGAGGCCCATGGACTGTTGGACTCTTGAATCACCCCTAGTTCCTACATCTCCTGTACCTCCTCCCTCAGAGTCTGTTTGACTCTCTCAGGCACTCTATAAGGGGCCTGCCTAACAGGCCTTTTGGGTCCTGTATCCACCTGATGCTGCCCCAGGTGGTTGCACCCTGGTTTCCCAGTGAACATCTCCCCAAATTCCTGCAACACTGCTCGGATTTCTTGAACCTGGGTAGGAGATAGCTGCTGAGACATTGCTACGCCTTCCACTGAGGTGTCACCCGAGCCTCACTGAGGAAATCAGTCACCAGATCTCCCTCAGACTCCTCCTGCAATCCACTGCAAATGCTCAGCACAAGGGCCTCCCTATGATGGTAGGATTTCATCATGTTAACATGACACAATTTGTGCCCCTGCCTTCTGCCTAGCAGTTCCACCATGTAGTTAACATCACTTACCTTTCTTACCACCTTGTAGGGTCCTGACCAAGCTGCTTGCAGCTTCTGTCTAACAGGAATGAGAAATGGTACCTGCTGCCCCATATCATACTCTCTAGCTCGAGCATTCCTGTCATACCACACCTTTTTTTTGTTGGGCTTCTGCCAGGTTCTCCTGGGCCCAGTCCATATGTTCCTTCAGCCTTGTCCTGAGGTTTAGGAAGTATGCCACAACAGACTCCTTGTGACACTCGCACTCACCTTCTCACTCATGTCGAATTAAATCTAGAGGTCCCCTCACCCCATTCACATACAGTAACTCAGAGGGTGAAAATCCTGTGGATTCCTGGGGAACCTATCTATAAGCAAAGAACAGATGGGGCAAATATTTGTCCCACTCCCTCTTAAATGCCTGTAACATGGACTTGATTGTAGAGTTTAACCTCTCAACAAGACCATTAGTCTGGGGATGGTAGGGGGTAGTCTTCATGTGCTTCAACCCATAGGACCTCCACAGACAAGCCAGCAGGTCTGACATAAAATTAGCACCTGTGTCAGTCAGTATTTCTTTTGGGAAACCTACCTTGCTGAAAATCACTAACGACACATTTGCCACCTTCTCTGCCTCAATGGAGGACAAAGCCACTTCCTCAGGGTATCGTGTAGCATAATCCACTACCACTAGGATATAGTTTTTCCCTGTGGAACTTGGGGTACTCAGAGGACCCACAATAACCATAGCTGCCCTCTGACATGCCTCCTCAATCACAGGCAAAGGTATCAAAGGACATCTCACCCTGTCTCCTGCCTTACCTACCTTTTGGTACTGCTCACAGGTCCTGCAGTACCCTGTTACATCTCTGGAAATTCCAGGTCAATAGAAGTTCTGCATAATATGCCTCTTTGCACATTTTATGCCCATATGACTTGCAAAGGGAATATCATGGGCTATGGCTAGAAGCACCGGATGGTAGGCTCTAGGCACAACCAACTTCTGTACTCTCTCACCTTCTAGCCCTCCCTCAGGGTTCCACTCTCTGTACAGTAACCCTTTGTCCCAGTATACAGATTCCCCCTTTCCTTGTGAATCAAGTGCCTCCCTAATTACCTGCCTCAGGCCTTGCAATTTAGGGTCTGAGAGCTGGGCCTGTCTCAACTCTCTCCTTGTAACCCTTCCCAGCTCCCCTTCCACAGGAATTCTGACATCGTCTGACAGTGGTGCCTCACTGTCAGCCTGGGTACTACTACTCACCTCTACCTTTCCAGACACTCTGTCCAAGGGACCATCAGTACCCCCAAGCAGCTGTGGCTCACCTTCAGTCTCACTGCTACAGGGTAGCTCCCTCCCTGAAGTAACCACCTCACCAGTCCTGGCTGCAAGTATGCAGTCTGTCTGGGTCTTCCCCAGGCTACCAGACCCACATGCTTGTCTCCTAGACTGACTGCATGTAACTGCACAAACACATGGTACTACCTCATCCAAATCCTTCCCTATCAGGACATCTGTAGGATGGTAGTTTGGTTCCCTTGTTATCTCAAGACAACCTGCTATTGGCCTTCTGTCTTTCCCACTTACTGGCTCCCTCACATTTTGTTCCCCACCTTGCCTCCATGGACACCTGTATGCCACATGGCCCCACTGGTTGCATTCACCACATTTAACCCTAGCTCCTGGATGTGTACCTGGACTAGTGGCTTCCCATGATACTGGCAGATTCTGTTGGGGCAGTCTGTGCTGCCCACCATGGGTTCATTTAGACCCATGAGCAGTACTGGGGGTCCCTTTCCTTTGCAGGGCTGCCCTGCTTCCCAGGTATAGGTCTCCCTTCTTCCCTAACACATTGTCTATCAGCTAACCAGATCCTCATGTCCTCAGGCAAAGTGCTAAGGGCTTGTTCCCTCACCAAAAGGTCTGCCAGCCCTTCAAAAGTGGTGACCTGACATCCACTCACCCACCTATGGAAATAAGTGCTCAGTTCAGCAACATATTCACACACACATTCATCTGCCTTGAGTCTATGCTCACGAAACGTTTTCCTATATGTTTCAGGTGTTAGCTTAAACAATTCTAGCAAGTGATTCTTAACAGCAGTATAATCAAACCATGCAATGTCAGACATTTTTGACAAAACAGTTACAGCTTTACCATGGAGTAAGGGGGTCAGGAACCGTACCCAGAGCCTTCGGTCTACATTATACTATTTGCATACCCTGTCAAACATATGAATGAAACTATCAAAATTATCCCCCTGTTTAAACTGCAGAAAAATTTACTGACCTTTTGTGCTTCTGGGGTCCACTTACTCCCTTCCCCATTACCTCCATGACTCAAGCGAAGAGTCAACATTTCCCTCTCATGCTTCCTCTGATGCTCCTTTTCCTCAGCTTCCAGGCATAGCAGTTTCTCATTCTCTTCAACCTGTAGGCTGCTCAGTCTCTCAGCTGTTTCTGTTTCCAAACACCTGGCTTCCAACCCAAGTCTCTTTAGCTCCAGATAGATTTTTAAGTCCACTGCAGAAAGGTTGAGCTGTCCATTCTCCATGGGTATTATATCTCCACTGCCAGTCTGATTGTCCTCCTGATTGCTGTTTTCTGATGCAGCTGTTACCAAGGCTGCAATCAGGTCTGCCTTAGTCAGGTTTCCATGCACCAGTCCCCTAGCCTGGCACATCTCAGCCAGCTGGCTCCTTGTCAGCTTTCCATACTCCTCTGCTGACATGCTGCCTGCTCACATGATCATGGAGTACCCACAACACCAGTTTATATTTCGGGCAATAAATCAAGTTAGGAATGAGGGGAGAGGGGGGCCAGATTCATTGATTTTAGAGAAAAATTAACTTATGTGGCAACTGAGACTGGATGCTTGCCATTACCCAGGGATAAATGAATTAAGTTCCATTATGTGTATTTTAAAACCAAGAAGCTTAAGCCAGTAGTACATTTTTTCTTTTTATTTTCATTAATATTTTTTATACTGCTTGGATACATACAAATACATGCTTTAAAACAAACTTTGTACAGATGTATATAAATATACGCTTCAGAACACAACACTTTTAAAGAAAATATTCTTTTATAAACATTTTTTAGAAGTGTTTTTATTTATTCATTAGGTAGACTTATGTATGCAACTAATGTTCTTTGATGTTAACAATATAGTAGAACTGTTTGTTTTATTTGAAGGGAGGTGGAGTTTGCTTTCTAAGCAAGAAATGGACAGCCACTCATATTACTGTTTTGAAACATGTTATAGGAAGGAGGGGAATTTAAACCCCAGTGTTTTAAAATGTTTTTATCTGAAGAAGTTGTTTTTTGTAAACTACAAAAAGCATTGTTAAAGCTTAATAAAATTGTTTCCTGCATCTGTGTGGAAAGAGGTCGTGTATTGGGTGATTTGACTTGCACTGCTTTGGCGTTTTTGGAATTTCTTGAAGTCTAAGATAAACTTACATATAGAGCAAGACAGTGCTGGTGAGTTGGATGGTCAAGACAAAAATGCTTAATGCTCTTTGATTCTCTCTGTTTTTAAAATCACATTCCTGGTTCACATTACATCATTCTTCACACTTCCCTGGGTTCCCAAGCTAACAGAAACTACATTTACATTCTTCACTTCTGGGCAGAAACCAGAGCAATAAAGGACATTTATGCATGCAAATTCTGGTCATTAACTCTGGCCTTAAAACAATAGGCAAGATGACTGAGTCTAGACTTACTGGCTCCGAGTTTTAACATCAAAGGGTCACAACATGTTTTACTTGGTCAGTAGAGTGCACTGTTGTTACATTTTTCCAGTTCCACATATAGCATTAGTTTTACCATTTAAGACAACAAGCCTGTGCTTTACATTAATATTTATACCTCTGTTACTGATAGGTAAGTGGGTAACATAATGTAGATCAATACCTCTGTTACTGATAGGTAAGCAGGTAACAATGTGGATCAATGCTTCCGTTACTGATAGGTAAGTGAGTAACATAATGTGGATCAATACCTCTGTTACTGATAGGTAAGTGGGTAACATAATGTGGATCAATACCTCTGTTACTGATAGGTAAGTGGGTAACATAATGTGGATCAATACCTCTGTTATTGATAGGCAAGTGGGTAAATTGCTGAGTGTTATGCAGCACAGGTTCTGACAGCTTGCTCTTTTCGGTTACATAGCAGCAGCCGACTGTATTTGAAAGCAAGTGTATTAACATTTCTGCATGCATGAGGGCAAAGTGTTATAGCCTCTGTATACAGTCTAGAACCAGTAATACAAAGACACATTGTTAAAGCCCAAACTGAGTCCAGACACAGTAACCATCAATTAGATAATCCTACTGTACACTCATGCCGCAAGTGTACCGACGGGACGTCTACAAATAGAGATGTCATCTACTTCTAACCATTTTTTTGGACAGTACCTTTAGGCCTCACCACAGCAGATGTTCTGCTTCATATCTAAACATCCTCTGCATCTTGCTCTGTCACACCAACCACCTGCCTGTCCTATGTCAAAACATCCATACACCTTATCATATGCCTTCCTATTTCCTTCTTACCTGGCAGTCCCATCCTTAGCATCTGTCTCCCAATATACCAAGCATCACTTATCAGCACATTTACAAATGAACATAATCCCACCACTCTGTCTTCATCTCCAAACTGTACAACCTGTGCTGACACTGTAATATACGGTTAATACTCCTGTCCATCCTCGGCCAACACAATGCAAACCAGAATATCTGTTACTCTGCAAAAACCTGTTATGACTCCTGACATTTTGTCAATGGCAACATCTGTGATCCATATGACATAGTCGGTCTCTCTATGATCTTGTAGATCCCCCATGTCAGCGTTAGTGATACCCGTCTGTCAAAGATCACTTTTGACACTCTTCTCCACACACTTCACCATGTATGCTGTCTCTTCTACACCTGTCTTCTGTACTCACCATTATTCTGAATGGTTGGTCCAGAATATTTCACATCATATGCCTTTGCCAACTATACTCCCTGCATTCTAACCATTTCTGCATCCTCCCTCTCAGTCATACACATATACTCTGTCTTAGTCCTGCTGACCGTCATTCCTCTCCTCTGGAAAGCATATTTTTACCTCACCAGGGTCTCATACAACTGTACCGTACTCTCAATACAGGCCGCAATATCATCTGCAATAACCATAGTCCATTTGGACTCCTATGTGATCTAATGTGTCAACTTGTACATCACCATTGCAAACAGAGGCCATGATGCTTGTGCATACAATAACAATAATGTCACATTTGTCTGTCTTATATGGGATGACATCTATATGTATGTCAGGCCAGTGTCTGACCATGGCCTGTTGTGACATATAAATATCTAATAATCTGATATAGCTGATGACAACAGCAGTGCCTGTGGCACACAAAAGGACAGTGTCCCTTAGGCTGCTGTAAAGAAGCTCTGTATAACATCCACCACCAGCTCACATACATACAAACCCAGTTGACTGTTTTGAGAATAAAATCTATACCTATGTAAACTTATGAACTAGAGATCAAAGTGTTTAACACACATGCCACAGCACAAGTCAGAGTCTAACAGGACTGCAAGTGATCCATGGTAGATGACATGAGCAGGCCACATGGGGGACAAGAGGTTCATGACCTGCTTCAACTGGGTGCTTGGCAAGCTGCAAAAGAATGCAAAATCATGCTGCTTGTGAACTAAGTGTAGGATACACACTTCCACTCATGAAAACACAGTTGACTGCTATGAGACTAGAACCCCTACGTATCTAAGTTTACAAACTACAGATCAGAATATTTATTACACATACCACAGAACAAGTTGGAGTTTAACATGACTGCAGGCAATATTATGGTAGACGATATCAGCAGGCCACAAGGGGGACAAGAGTTTGAAGGCCTGCCTCAGCCGGGTGTTTGTGCAAGCACCAAAACAATGGTCACCCTATCATTTGTGACGTTGGATTGGGATACACACTTCCAATTCCATTTGTACATACACAGTTCACTGCAGTGAGATTAGAACCCAAATATTTCAAAGCTTATGGACTACAGATCAGAACACTTAATGCACAAGCCTCAGCACAAGTCTGAGTTTAATAGACCTAAATAAATATCTAATAATGTTGAATTGTGTTAGACATGTAATATGATTTATCCTTTATTACTGGAAGTTACTATGGTATGCTAGCATTTTGTTTGTCTGCACCACATTGTTTTTAGTATAATAGCATAGTTGATTTGCATAGCTGCACCTTGTTAACTAATGTTATTCATGTATATGTGTTGTGTGTAGACAGCTCATACTGGTGTCTAATTATTTCTATATAATTGTGCTGTTACTGGTGGATAGAATCACATTAGAGACCCAGGACAGAGTGCTGCTCACTATATTTTATCTGTGACTGCATAACTGTCAGCTGAGGTCCCTTCTCACTGATGTGCTTTTCCAATTGGCTCAGTATCTCCATATAATAGTAGTTGGTTCA
Source organism: Protopterus annectens (assembly GCF_019279795.1). Taxonomy (NCBI): domain Eukaryota; kingdom Metazoa; phylum Chordata; order Ceratodontiformes; family Protopteridae; genus Protopterus; species Protopterus annectens. The sequence continues at coordinate 1,513,434,660 of NC_056745.1, forward strand.
AGACATTTTCCTGCATGCAGTAGCTATTTGCTCAGTTTGTTTTTTTGTAATCTTTATAATATATCTTTACCATCTCAAAAGTGCTTACTCCTGTCTGTACTCTTCTTTTCTAGACCTAACACCACTCTAAGTATTCAAGCTATTTGCTCAGTTTGTTTTTTTGTAATCTTTATAATATATCTTTACCATCTCAAAAGTGCTTACTCCTGTCTGTACTCTTCTTTTCTAGACCTAACACCACTCTAAGTATTCAACTGCGGTACCACCTTTATCTTTTATCCAACTGGTGGATATATTCTTATAAGAAAAGCACAGTCTGGGTCTGAACTGTCTGCAAACACAAACAGTGAAAGTTAACTTTGAGTATGTGTCCACCTGTCTGAGCCAATATTCATTATCCCCTGGAGAGCACTCTGCTTTGACTTGTAAGCAGCCCCTTCCCCCCACACACACTCATCTTCATTTTCTCTCTTATCCCCTTCTGTTAGCAAATAGTATCCATAACTGATCAAATACTGTGTGTTTGTTAATTTAAACTGAGACCACGGTAGCCTACTGATATAAGGTGATCCTGTTTTTCCACCTGAGAAATGGTTAAGAAATGACTTGCAGCTTCAGAGCAGTCCTTGGTCAATTCTGATTGTTTCTTAAACCCAAACTTGTCTTTGCGTTGGCTCATTAGCAGCAGTACAAAAAAACTGCTTGCTCACACCCTTGTTCTTCCCTATCCCTTCCCTGTTTATTACCTTAAGCTAATCCCAAAGTTAATACATATTACCTGTGGCAGGCACCATTTTTAAAACAACAACCACCCTTTGAGCACCTTATGCTCAGCCCTGCCATAAAACTTACTAGAACTGCCTGAACTGGGTCACAGCTAACTGATAGTTCATGGAAATACAGGGCACTTACCTGAGTCTCCACATTCACTATCATATGTTCTTTTATCAGTTTACTCTGTTACCTGATTTTTTCCAGCCCCCTCAAAAGAGCAAGTAACATGGTCTCTGCCCACTTCGCTCCCCACCCTGCCCCCTATTCCTTCCCACCCCCAGTGGTTCTACCTTTATTACAAATGCAAACCCCTCCCATGTTTCCAATAAACAACCATGGCACTAAACCCAACACTACCTCCTCTATCTTCCCACTACTATCACTCCTCCTCAGCTAACATGTATAAACATACCATACCTATGCTCACTGCATGCACTCTCCTTGCATAGCTTACATCCTACCAAAACTCCATCTTTCCCCCACTCAACCACTACCACTGTACAACTACTCACACCACCACTCATGTCTCACCCCCACTCAGCTCCCTCCCACCAACTCAAGAACCATCCCTATGCACCCCCACATATTCTATTAAATATATTACTCAAACATAAAGCATGCCTACAACTTAACATAGTAACCCTCCCACCATAACTATTACCTACAGAGCACAATCATAAAGTTTTCCTAATAAACAAACACATTCAAAAACTGAGAAAACTAATAACCTCATGCATATCAAAACTAGCCCTAAGTGGAGACATCCACCCCAACCCTGGCCCTACCATCTCCAACCCCACTCCTCATAATCAGACTAGAAACCACAACTTTTCCCAAATCACAGCCAATAGAAAGCCAAGTGACTTCCTTCTACTAAGCCTAAATATTAGAAGTATATCCAACAATGTCCATGAACTCCATGTCACCATAGACTTGTACTCCCCAGATATAGTCATCCTGACAGAAAACTGGCTAAAACCTCACATTACCAGTGAGCAAATCCTCCCTACTGGTTACGGCATACTAAGAGTAGACTGGCTAAATAAGAAAGGAGGCAGTGTAGCTATAATATTTAAACAGCATCTAAACATACAGATCTTAAAATCATCAGCTCCACAAATAGGCAATAAAGAAATAATATATACTCACCTCAAAATAAAACCATCAACATAACTGGATGCTACTTCCCACCTGGCCAAAACATCCCTCCACTAGAAAACCTCCTCAGCTGGTCTACCCACTATTTCCCCCAAGAAACTATAATTTTTGGTGATTTCAATATTGACTGGCAATCCTGTTCTGACAACCATCCAACCCATCATTTAAACCTTCATGGCTTCACCCAACTAGTCTAGTTACTAACCAGGATAAATAAAAACTCCAACAAGCACATTACCCTGGATTGGATACTAGTCAGTAAGAGCCCCCAGTCATATATAACAGGCTGCTTATCAGATAGCCTCAGTGATCACTCCCCAACATTCCTACTCAAAAAATACCTATACCAAGCTAAACCTGTCATCTACCGTCAAATACGTAAAAAACTATACTTTAACCCACTCACATTCATCTCATCCCTCAAAGAATGTAACTGGCATCCTATAAAGTACCTCAGTCCTGATGATGCAGTTGAATTTTTTAATACTACCTTCCTGAGCATCCTTAATTACTACACCCCCATAAGACTTTCCAGAACCAAAGCACAACCCTCCCCATGGCTACAGAAAACCACTAAGTCAGAAATGAAAAACAGGGATAAAGCCTGGAAGCACTGGCGTAAAACCAAAACCCCTCAACTAGACAGAAATTCCTAGAACTATGCAATAGAGTCAAAAAGCTAATAAAACAGGACAAATTCCAATACTACCAGTCTGCCCTAGCCTCCTGCCTGCCAACACAACCCCAAGCAATTCTGGTCCTCCATAAACTCCATCCTCCACCCAGGTAAAGTCAGTACCCCTCCTCATAACATTACTCATTCCTCTGAAAATATTGCTGCCTCATTCAACACACACTTCATACAAACCATACTATCACTAGCTAAACAACACAACCCCCCTCCCCTCCAACCCACACCTTCAACTAGTAATCTCCCCACTGCCTTCTCTTTTCCTCCTGTACCTACCTCCAACATAAAAAACTCTTAACTAAACTTAAGCCCACCAAATTAGCAGCAGACAACCTCCCAAGTGAATACCTACAAATCGCAGCTGATGGTCTGGCCTCAGGGGCGGCCCGTGCTATTGGACTGCCGGACTGCAGCCCCCTCAACTTTAAAATAAAAAAATTAAAAGAAATAAATAGAAAAAAAAAATTTTGAAAATCGCGGACTAGTCCGGACTGCTGCTGAGACAGTCTGGAGCATGCGCAGATTGTCTCAGCAGCAGTCCTGACTGGGAAACATGGAGAACAGAGCTCCCAGAAGTCTATGCAGTTTTAAACTGCATAGACTGTCCTGGGGAAACGTGTCGGGGTCGGACTGCAACGTCAGCAGTCAGGAATTTAGGATCTCATGACGGGCAGGGTCTGGATTGGAGTTTGCTGCAGTCTCGTTGGGGGAAGATCTCGCGACGGGCATGGTCAGATGTGCACAGGTTTTGAATAGGGATCGGATGTGCGGTGGTGGTTTACAGGCAGGATTTATTTTATTTCAGATTTGCGGTGGTGTACTTTGGAGTTATGGACTACAGGTAAGTGTGTGTGGTGTGTGAAAATGCCCCAGGTGCAATATACTGGTGGTTAGACTCATGGTGGTGTGGTAGGGAATACCTCAGGCTTGAACCCTGTACCTTGTATGCAGGTGTTAAAGACCTGAATTCCCTACCCACCACCATTTGTAAAAAAATTGCAGATTTTTGCCTCATATTTGATCTGATCTATTCCTCATAATATCTGTGGTTTGTAAATATTGCAATGCTTGATATTTGATGGTGCAGTGGTAGCATTGTTGCCTCACAGCTGCAGGTTCTTGGGTTTGATTCTTGGCTGGGATGCCTTCTTTGTGGGGGGGTCTGTATCTTCTCCCTGTGTTTGTGTGGGTTTGCTTTTGTGTCCTCCCATGTTACAAAGACATGTCTGCATTATTTCTTCCTGGGCCTCTGCTGAAAATTGTTTTTTTGTTCCAAGTCAGACTGTCCTGATTAACAAATGTTAAATAAAATTGACAGGCATTTGAATTTCAGACTTCAGGTTTCTGAATGTGTACTTCCTTACATATTTGATGGTGCAGTGGCAGTATTATTGCCTCACAGCTATAGGTTTTCTGGTTTGATTCTTGGCTGGGGTGCCTTCTGTGTGGAGTCTGCATCTTATCCCTGTGTTTGTGTGGATTTGCTCTGGTGTCCTGCCATTTTACAAAGACATATGTCTACAGTATTTTTCCCTGGGCCTCTGCTGAAAATTGTTTTTGTTCCGTCAGAAGTAAAATTGACAGGCATTTGAATTTCACACTTCATATTCTTCAGAAAATACATAGTAAAACAATTTTTTATTCTAGCAATAAATATATACTAACACAACCTTTTATTATAGCAATTTTTTAAGTTTATAAGATGACTATTTGAAATTTGTCCTTATTTTTGGGACTGTAATACCATGTTATTGGCTTTGTCCAGGTTTTTTGTGCTAAGGTTGACAGCTATGGCAAGAACTGAATTCACTGAATATGTTTGAGGGCTGTATTCCCTCATTACTGGGTTTGTCCAGGTGTTTTGTGCTAAGGGGTTGACAGTTATGGTGAGAACTGAATTCATTAAATGATAGCCATTTAAGTTTCAGTCTTCCTCTCTTTCAAAAAGCAGCTGATTTGGCGTAGTGGTATGTTGCTCTTGACTGTTTTGCACAGGGACCTTGGCAGTAAAATGTACGGTGGTAACACAGCATTTTTCTTTCACAAAGCAGGTGATTTGGCATAGTGGTATGTTGTTCTGACTCTTTTGCACGTAGACCTTGGCAGTAAAATGTATGGTGGTAACACAGCATTTTATTCTAGCAGCTTTCCAAGATTATACAAGCAATGTTTAATGTGTCCCTGGTTTTTGCCCTTTTGACCCACCCCAATAAATTTGGCTTTTTCCAGACTTCTTGTGCTGCGAAGTTGAGATGCAGTTGAGTATTGACTAGATTTTACAAGGAGCTGAGAGCTGCAGGGGAAGAGAAGTTTAGTGCTGATTATGCTAAGTCAGCGCACATTGCTAATAGCACAACAGGTTGTGTACTTGCTTTTGATGCAGAAGGTTGTTGGTTCTACTCCCATAAGGGGTGAATGCTGCCGTAATGAAAGTTAAGATACTAACTATGAACCTGTTATCAGTTTGCCATCCATTTCCTATTGCAATATTACTAGCTTATTTTTAATGTAATTTAGGCAATTTATTCCTCAGGGGCATCAGACACTTTATTTTTCGATGAAACCATGAAATATAAAGGTGATTGCTAGCAGCAACCTCTTCATTACAGATTTATTTAACGTGGAATTATTTAGATGACTTTTTTACTACTTCAGAGATTGTGCATATTTACTGATAATGGTGGACTGTAGAATTGTGGATATTTACTGATAATAGTGGACTGTAGAAGTTTGAGTAGACTTTTATGATGGAAATGTTCTGAATTGGGCAGTTTTGTTTTATTGTTTACTGGAAAAATGTTCAAAGCAATAAGAAGGTGTATCAAAGAGCACATGTATGTTTCATATGCAAGGGGCCTATGATTTGAAAACAACCCAGAATTAATTTTTATCTGCCACGGGTAAACTGTATTTTCTTTGAATGTGGGTTTTAATGTTGTTTCAATGAATGTGAGTTTCAAGGGCAGAGAAGTTTTAATGCCAAGTTTGTTTAGCAGATGTCTTAGTGTTTGTGCTGTAAAATGCAAAATAAAACTTTCAAATGAAGTTCAAATCATCATAGAAGTAAATCAGTATGCACATTAGTGTTTATGGTAAATGGAGTGAAATAGCAAAGTAATGGATCACTGGAATGGCTGCAGGGGGAGGCTCCATTCGACCATGGTTTTGTGAGGGGGAAGGGCGGCAAACTTAGGCAGCCCCAGCTGAACTATACCTCCCAACTGTCCAGATTTTCAAAGAATTAATAGATTTTTTGCTTCTTATTTTTGGTTTGTTCCTCATAAAATTTGTGGTTTTCTGGCAAATCATTTAGGAATTAAGTCACTAAATAATGACACACTAGTTTCAGACTTCATAACCTTCAGACAAATGCATGGTAAAGTAAGACCTGTTCTATCAACGGTCCCAGTTTATACAAGAGCAATTTTTAGTACTGTTTATATGTTCCCCCAATATATTTGGCCTTGTCCAGATTTATTGCATTAACAGGTTGAGAGGTACATGCAAATAAATTGCTTTATAGAATTAGGCATAGCCAAACCTCTCAACTGTCCCTGATTTTGGCTCAAAATGTTGCTCTTCCCCTAATGATCCCTCCGCAAAATAGCAATTTTGGAAGAAAACATGGAGGGTTTATAATTAAGAAATAACTGTAATAATCAGATTACTTTTATTTCAGAAATGCATGTAGATTATTTTATTTTGTCAGCTGCTCAAGTTAGCAGTACTAATATTAAAGTGTCCCTTCTTTGACAGGTTCCCAGCTGTATTGTGTTGCTATTTTATATTTTTACATCACATTTTTGGTCCATTTTTCATAAAATTGTGTTTTTTTGGCAAATTAGTGGCAAATAATTAAAGACTGAAGTTAGAAAATAATGACAGACATTTGAGTTTCAGATTTCATACCATTCAAAAAATTCATACTAATGCAAAACCTCTATTAGCTTTCTATGTTTATAAGACCAATATTTTAAAAATTGTCCTTATTTTTGGGCCTTTGTCTCATTTCTTTGTATGGCTTTGTCCAGATTTCTTGCTCTGAGGTTGAGACATTCAAAACTGTGACATACTTGTTGCACCCCACTCCCCCATGTACTGACTCTGGATGTGTCGAAGCAAGGCAAGGAGTAGTTATGCAGTGTAAATGTGCAGAGAATCCCACCATCTAAGGTAGACACAAGTACTAGAGTGGCTTTTCATCTGTCCTTGATTTTTACAGCATGGTCTGGTTTCTGTCATATTTTTTGTACTGTTGATTTATGCTTATTACTCAAAGTGCCTGTTGCTCTGTGTTTAAGTAGCAGTACTTTAATGACCATCAGGTAAGCTTGGCTGAGATTGTAAGATGCAAGTAAGCTTTAATAAGCATACAGTTAAAGAATTGCCAACATTGAAAGCCTTTCTGTTGCCATGTAGAGAATACTTAATGTATAAGCCTTGGGTATTGAAATGCATATGCCAGTATTTGTAATAAAGGACATAATAACATTATTTTAAGAGTCTCATTACACTTGGAGACTTCCAGTCATCTCTGCAAGCTTTACCCGTAAACCGAATGCCAATCGCGTGGTCCATAACCTATACAGTAATCCTTTTAAGCAATGTATCTTGAGCTTATTTCTTGTTTGCTTTTCATTTTTTACTTTGATCATGTTTTCCCCATGAAACAAGTAGATGTCAGGCAGCAGGTCTTTTTTGGATAAAGAACATTTTTACAAGTGGGGGCATTAGAGATTTCTACTTTCAGCATGTTACTTGTTACTTTAATAAAGCTGAATATAAATTATAATTAGAACTGCAGTGCAAGAAGTGGTTTGAGTTGAGTGCTGCTTGTTTTTCTTATACTTGATTTTGACTGGCATTCCATTAATGTATTTAAAAAAAAGTAATTTATTTTTTCATGCCTCACAACCTTTTTTTTCCATCTAGATATTAAGCTGTCATGCAGCCAATGCATTGAAATATTTTTATTCTTCTACACTTCATTTTGTCTTGATTGGACTCTCATAATGACGGTTTGGCACCCAGGGCAGTATATTTAGTTTTTGCAGTTTGCTACTACAGGTGTGTGTGTGTGTGGTAGGGAATACCTCAGGCTTGAACCCTGTACCTTGTATACAGGTGTTAAAGACCTGAATTCCCTACCCACCACCATTTGTAAAAAAAAAAATTGCAGATTTTTGCCTCATATTTGTTCTGATCTGTTCCTCATAATATCTATGGTTTGTAAATATTGCAATGCTTGATATTTGATGGTGCAGTGGTAGCATTGTTGCCTCACAGCTGCAGGTTCTCAGGTTTGATTCTTGGCTGGGTTGCCTTCTTTGTGGGGTCTATATCTTCTCCATGTGTTTGTGTGGGTTTGCTTTTGTGTCCTCCCATGTTACAAAGACATGTCTGCATTATTTCTTCCTGGGCCTCTGCTGAAAATTTTTTTTTGTTCCAAGTCAGACTGTCCTGATTAACAAATGTTAAATAAAATTGACAGGCATTTGAATTTCAGACTTCAGGTTTCTGAATGTTTAATTCCTTGCATATTTGATGGTGCAGTGGTAGTATTGTTGCCTCACAACTATCACAACTATATGTTTTCTGGTTTGATTCTTGGTTGGGGTGCCTTCTGTGTGGAGTCTGCATCTCCTCCCTGTGTTTGTGTGGATTTTCTCTGGTGCCCTGTCATTTTACAAAGACGTGTCTGCAGTATTTCTCCCTGGGTCTCTGCTGAAAATTGTTTTTTGTTCTGTCAGCAGTAAAATTGACAGGCATTTGAATTTCAGACTTCATATTCTTCAGAAAATACATAGTAACACAACCGTAACACAACCTTTTATTCTAGCAATTTTCTAAGTTTATAAGATGAATATTTGAAATTTGTCCCTATTTTTGGGACTGTATTCCCCCATTATTGGCTTCGTCCATGTTTTTTGTGCTAAGGTTGACAGCTATGGCAAGAACTGAATTCATTGAATATGTTTGTGGGCTGTATTCCCTCATTACTGGGTTTATCCAGGTGTTTTGTACTAAGAGGTTGACAGCTATGGTAAGAACTGAATTCACTAAATGATAGCCATTTAAGTTTCAGTCTTCCTCTCTTTTACAAAGCAGCTGATTTGGCGTAGTGGTATGTTGCTCTGACTGTTTTGCACAGGGACCTTGGCAGTAAAATGTATAGTGGTAACACAGCATTTTATTCTAGCAACTTTCCAAGATTATACAAGCAATGTTTAATGTGTCCCTGGTTTTTGGGCTTTTGACCCCCCCAATACATTTTGGCTTTTTCCAGTTTTCTTGTGCTGCGAAGTTGAGATGCAGTTGAGTATTGAGTAGATTTTACAAGGAGCTGAGAGCTGCAGGGGAACAGAAGTTTAGTGTTGCTTAAGTGAAGTTGGTTTGCTTTGTTAATAGCACAACAGGTTGTGTACTTGCTTTTGATGCAGAAGGCTGTGGATTCTACTCCCACAAGGGGTGGAGGCTGCCGTACTGAGAATGTTCTCCTTGGTGAAGATACTAACTATGAGTCTGTTATCAGTTTGCCATCCATTTCCTCTTGCAATATTACTAGCTTATTTTTTTAATGTAATATAGGCAATTTATTCCTGAGGGGCAACAGACACTTTATTTTTCGATGAAACCATGAAATATAAAGGTGTTTGCTAGCAGCAACCTCTTCATTAGTTACAGATTTCTTTAATGTGGAATTATTTAGATGACTTTTACTTCTTCAGAGATTGTGCATATTTACTGATAATGGACTGTAGAATTGTGCATATTTACTGATAATGGTGGACTATAGAATTGTGAATATTTACTGATAATGGTGGACTGTAGAATTGTGCATATTTACTAATAATGGTGGACTGTGGAAGTCTGAGTAGACTTTTATGATAAATGTTCTGAACTGGGCAGTTTTGCCATTATGGGTGCATGCGTTTTGTTTCATTGCTTACTGGAAAAATGTTCAAAACAAATTTAAAACACCCTCTAACAACTGTACTGTATTGTACAAGGAATATAATTTAGTACAATGAGGAAAGTGTATCAAAGAGCACATGTATGTTTCATATGAAAGGGGCCTATGATTTGAAAACAGCCGAAAATTAATCTTTATCTGCCACTGGCAAAATGTATTTTCTTTGAATGTGGGTTTCAATGCTGTTTCAATGAATGTGAGTTTCAAGGGCAGAGAAGTTTTAATGCTAAGTTTTCATTGTGCTGTAAAATACAAAATAAAACTTTCAAATGAAGTCCAACTCATCATAGAAGTAAAGCAGTATGCACATTAGTGTTTATGGTAAATGGAGTGAAATAGCCAAGTAATGGCTCATTGGAATGGCTGCAGAGGCTCCATCTAACCATGATTTTGTCAGGGGGGAAGGGCAGCAAACTCAGACAGGCCCAGCTGAACTATACCTCCCAACTGTTCAGATTTTCAAAGAATGAATAGATGTTTGCTTCTTATTTTTGGTTTGTTCTTCATAAAATTTGTAGTTTTCTGGCAAATCATTTAGGAATTAAGTCACTAAATAATGATACACTGAGTTTCAGACTTCATAACCTTCAGAAAAATGCATGCTAAAGTAAGAACTGTTATTCTATCAACTGTCTCAATTTATAAAAGAGCAATTTTTAGTACTGTTTATATGTTCCCCCAATATATTTGGCCTTGTTCATATTTACTGCATTAACAGGTTGAGAGGTACATGAAATAAATTGCTTTATAGAATTAGGCATAGCCAGCCTCTCAACTGTCCCCGATTTTGTCTCAAAATGTTGCTCTTCCCCCTAATAATCCCTCCGCAAAATAGCAATTTTGGAAGAAAACATGGATGGTTTACAATTAAGAAATAACTGTAATAATCAAAGTTATAGATTACTTGAAATGCATGTAGATTCTTTTATTTTGTCAGCTGCTCAAGTTAGCAGTACTAATATTAAAGTGTCCGTTCTTTGACAGGTTCCCAGCTGTATTGTGTGGCTATTTTATATTTTTGCATCACATTTTTGGTCCATTTTTCATAAAATTGTGTTTTTGGCAAATTAGTGACAAATCACTAAAGACTGAAGTTAGAAAATAATGACAGACATTTGAGTTTCAGATTTTATACCCTTCAGAAAATTCATACTAATGCAAAACCTATTCTATTATCTTTCTAAGTTTATTAGAGCAATATTTAAAAATTGTCCTTATTTTTGGGCCTTTGTCCCACTTCTGTGTATGGCTTTGTCCAGATTTCTTGCTCTGAGGTTGAGAGGTATGACAAATGTGTCAGGGCCATCACAGTCAGCCAGAGACATTTCAAATTGTGACATACTTGTTGCACCCCACTCCCCCATGTAGTGACTCTTGATGTGTCCAAGCAAGGCAAGGAGTAGTTATGCAGTGTAAATGTGCAGTGTGTCCCCCCATCCAAGGTAGACACAAGTACTACAGTGGCTTTTCATCTGTCCTTGATTTTGCAGAACGGTCTGGTTTCTGTCATATTTTTGTACTGTTGATTTATGCTTATTACTCAGATTTATGCTTATTACTCAGAAAGTGCCTGTTGCTCTGTATTTAAGTAGCAATGCTTTAATGACCATAAGGTAAGCTTGTCTGAGATCGTAAGATACAAGTAAGCTTTAATAAGCATACTGTTAAAGAATTGCCAACATTGAAAGCCTTTCTGTTGTTGCCATGCAGAGAATACTTGACTCGATAATGTATAAGCCTTGGGTATTAAAGGACATGATTCCATTATTTTAAAAAGCTCATTACACTTGTTGGAGACTTCCAGTCATCTCTACAGACTTTACCCGTAAACTAAACAGAATGCCAATCATGTGTGGTCCATAACCTGTACAGTAATCCTTTAAGCAATGTATCTTGAGCTTGTTTCTTGTTTGCTTTTCATTTTTTACTTTGATCATATTTTCCCCATGAAACAAGTAGATAGTTGTCAGGCAGCAGGTCTTTTTTGGATAGGAAACATTTTTACAAGTGGGGGCATCACAGAGATTTCTACTTTCAGCATGTTACTTGGTACTTTAATAAAGCTGAATATAAATTATAATTAGAACTGCAGTGCAAGGAAAAGTGGTTTGAGTTGAGTGCTTCTTGTTTTTCTTATAGTTGATTTTGACTGGCATTCCAGTAATGTATTTAAAAAGTAATTTATTTTTTCATGCCTCACAACCTTCTGTTTCCATCTAGATATTAAGTAAGCTGTCATGCAGCCAATGCATTGAAATATTTTTATTCTTCTACACTTATTTTTGTCTTGATTGGACTCTCATAATGATGGTTTGGATCCCAGGGCAGCATATTTAATTAAAGTTAGTTTTTGTGGTTTTCAGCATAGCTCCTCCCCTTTCTAGTTGGCCACATCCCTTCCCCATTGACCCCACCCATTCAGCTGTCTCCTGCAGCCCCCCTTTGATTTGAAGTCACCAGCCACCACTGTCTGGCCTACCCAGTATTATCTTGATTAACCAATCTCTGTCAGTAGGTTATGTTCCCACACTATGGAAAGTATCACATATAATTCCCCTCCACCAAGACGGCTCCTCCACAGAACTAAACAAGTATCTCCCCATAGCTATTCTCTCTCTATTCTCCAAAATACTAGAGAGATGCATTCACTCTCAGGTCTCAGACTACCTCCTTACTAGCAACCTCCTTTCCAATACTCAGCATGGTTTCCAACCAAACCATAGCACCACCACTGCATTAATCTCCTTTACTAAAACTATCCTTCAGCATAAAAACAATGGCTATCTGTTTTCTGCTACTTTCCTAGACCTATCTAAAGCATTTGACATGATCCCACACAAACAACTCATCTCTGTCCTCAAAAACCTATCCTTCTCTCAATTAGTCACCAACTGGTTTCAGAGTTACCTGTCTGACCACCAACAATCCCTTGTATGGCAGAATAACATATCTCCCCCAACTACCTGTCTCTATAGGGGTTCCCCAAGGATCCATCCTTGGACCCCTACTCTTCTCTATTTTCACCAATAATCTAGCTTCTGCCACCAAACATGGCACACTCATACAATATGCGGATGACTCAACCATCATCTGCTTAGCCCAGTCCCTACCCAAACTGCAAAAAGTCACTCAGGAAGCCTTTTCCTCTGTTAAAACTTGGTTATCCAATGCCCAATTAATACTAAACCCAAACGAAGCTAAACTGCTCATTTTCCAACCCACCAAACATACTCAAAACAACTCTCACTTTAACATCACAGCAATAGACAACACCACTATATACCCAACAGAACGCACCAAATTGCTAGGAGTGGAAATAGACAATAAACTAAAATTTGACATTCACATATCCATGACAATAAAAAAAGTCCACAAAAAACTAGGAGCATTATACAGAAATAAGCAACTTCTCACCAAAGCAGCAAAGATTTCAGTAGCAAATTCCCACTTTATCTCCACCCTACTTTATGCCTCTCCAATATATTCCAACCTAAGGCAATGCGATCTAAACAAGCTAGAGACCTGCTACAACAAAATTGACAAATTCGCCACAGGGGCATCCTACCATAGCCACCACTCTCTCTCACTTGCTGAACCGGGCTGGCTTGAACTCCCTCACCTTCTTCAATGGTATCAACTCACACTCACTCACAAACTAGTAAACCATCCATTAAATGTCCCATCCCTCCAGAATCTACTCCAACCCTATCACACCACCAGATCACTAAGATCTAGCAACAAAAATCATTTGCAGGTCACTAAAGCCAATACATCTGCTGGTAAAGCACTATTCTCTTGCGCCATAGCCAAATCATGGAACTCCCTCCCACCCACAATTACCCCCATACCACCATGCACCCACTTCAAAACTTTACTAAAAGCGCACCTAAAAACATGCTTGCTATGCCCTTGCAACTCCCACTCTAATATCACCCACCCCATCCACCCACTACCTTTCTTTCCACCCCACTAACTACCTTGACTATAGCAAGCCCAGATGCTCATAAGCCTACTACTTATTATACAGCAGGAGCTTCTTATTGTAACAATTGTTAATGTCTGGTATGTACTTCGCAGATGATAAAGATACTAGTTGTCTACTGAAGTACTATGTTCTTCATATGTAACTATGTTTGTAATTGTTAATTGCTATGTTAATCAAAGTGTTAATTGCTATGTAAATCCTATGTAACTACTGTCTGTATATTTTAACTGTGGAGCTTTTCTCCTCGGGCCTCTGCTGAAAATGGACCTACATCCAGTTGGACACTCCAGGTCAACAAATTTAAATAAATAAATAAATAAATAAGACCTGCAAGTGATCTTATGGTAGATGACATCAGCAGGCCACATGTGGGACAATGAACTGCAGACCAGAACACTTAATGCACAAGCCACAGCACAAGTCTGAGATTATTAGACCTGCAGGTGATCTTATGGTAGATGACATCAGCAGAGCACATTAGGGACAATGGACTACAGATCAGAACACGTAATGCACAAGCCACAGCACAAGTCTGAGTTTAATAGACCTGCAGGTGATCTTATGGTAGATGACATCAGTAGGCCACATGAGGGACAAGAAGTTCCTGACCTGGCATGATGGGGTGATTGTGCAAGCACCAAAACAATGGTCACCATACCATTTGTGAAGTTGGATTGAGATACACACTTCCACTTCCATTTGTATATGCACACTTCACTGCAGTGAGATTCGAACCCAAACATTTCTAAGTTTATGGGTTACAGATCAGAATGCTTAATGCACATGCTACAGCACAAGTCTGAGTTTAATAGGCCTGCAGGTGATCTTATGGTAGATGACATCAGCAGGCCATGTGGGAGACAAGATGTTGGTGATCTGGCTCAACTGGGTGTTTGTGCAAACACCAAAGCAGTGCAGAACCATGCCATTTATGAACTCAGTGTGGGATACACACTGCAACTTCTATTAATGCACACACAGTTGACTCCAGTTAGATTAGAACCCCTCTCTATCTAAGTTTATAGACTACAGATCAGAGTATTTAATGCACCCACCACAGCACAAGCCTGTGTCTAATAAGACTACATGTGATCTTATTGTAAATGATATCAGCAGTCCAAATGGGGGACAAGAGTTTGGAGGCCTGCCTCAACAGGATGTTTGTGCAAGCACCAAACAATGGACATGATGCTATTTGTGGAGATGGACTGGGATACACACTTTTACTTCTATTGGCACACACACACAAACACATGCAACTGACTATAGTGAAATTAGAACTCCTACATACCTTAGTTTATGAGCAGCAGATCAGAGTACCTGATGCATGCACCACAGAACAAACCTCAGGTCAACATGACTGCAGACAATCTTTTGGTAGGGGATGTAAAGCAATTAGAGACTGTCATTTTGTGCTAGCATGTCTGGCTGAGATTTTGTTCATAATTTCATATTAACCTGTGTATTTTATGCCAGCATGACTGGCTATGATATTGTAAACAAGTTCTTACATGTTGATCTATAATCTGTTTGTACAGAAGGTTTTAAAGACTTGGACAGTGGTCCTTTACATTTCTAACTGCACATATTTTTGAAGAAGATCCTGAATGCAGACTGTCTCAGAATCAGCAGATCTGCAGATGATTCATTGGAATGTTGACAGTTGCTATGTGTTACTGTTAGAGGCTGAAAGACAGGAAGGAACTTTAATAAACAGCTGTTGGTTGATTTTCAAAATATGAAATGAAAATTAGAACTGGAACAGTTGTGACAGCTAGGCTAGTCTATAAAACAGCCTGCTGAAGACAGTTGAAGTCAGTTGTTGTCAGTCAGTTATAGTTGCCAGTTGCAGTTGTCAGTGGGTACCCAAAAAGGACTCACCAAGAACTGTAAGCCTGTCTTTGCTCTGTTGTAATAATTTAGTTTAGATCAGGGACAGTGTTCTTTACTTAGATAGGAAAATTATAACTAATCAGTCAGAGTTTTTCTAAATGTTGGATTTCTATCCTTCAGTATTGATTTCAATTTCCTGGGGATTGAATTGTGTTTGTTTATTGGAAATTACTGTTTTATATTTTTAATCATTTTGTTCATTATTACATATTTTTGTTAACATACACTGTGGCTGGTCAATCAGTATTTTTCTTTAGTGATTTAAGAGTGCTAATATCTGCTTTGATAACTTCTCAGGCCACTCCAAAAGCCTGGTGGCTTTAGGTCATTCTTACTATTTGTTTTAATATCTAATTTTCACAATTAAATACCCCTTTAAAAGGCCATGATTGGTGGCAGTATGTTACCATATTATTTTGGGGAAGGGCACAGCTGGAAATCTGTGTCAGGCTTTCCCAGAAGTGTTTGGATGTGTGAGATTTAATGCATTTAAGTGTGAGTGTATCAGAGGGCTTAAACTGAAACACATTGCTCTAAAGTGTGTAATAAGTACTTGTATTAAGGGTGGACAGAAGTATGCAGTCCAGTCCCAGGTTATGGAGCATGTTCCTGTTGTGCTCTTAGGGGAAAATTGTGAAATATTACTCCTGTTTAAGTTATGGTTTTCTATTGGAGTCAGTCGTGAGGATTGAAGCTCCTTAGTTACTGACCCAGGATACTAAGGGACGTCACTTTATTGTTGGCAGTCTGGTAGGGTATTGTCCAGATGTCACATTATTTGGTGGCAGCAGTGTGGGATTTTTAATTGGACTTCAAAAGCCTGTGGGTAGTTATCATTAACATATGCACTCTTGACAGCCACAAAGTAAACATACAGAATCTCAGTCCACAACACTTTTATTTATTTTTAGTTAGTGAAGAACAGCAGGCAAAGATGTCAGCAGAAGACTATAGTAAGCTGACAAAGAACCAGATGGCCAAGGATTGTAAAGCCAGAGAACTAGTGGATGCCAACCTGACTAAGGAAGTAATGATTTCAGCCTTAGTTACAACTTCAGCTTAGACCAGCCATTCAGAGGATATCCAGTTTGTTATTGGGGATGTGCAGCCTGCCAAAACAGGGCAGTCCACCTTTTCTTTGGAGGACCTGAAAATCCTTCTGGAGTTAGATTGACTGCACCTGGAGGCCAGATGTCTGGAGGCTGGGGAGAAGCAGTGTCAATATGAACTGGAGGCTGAGGACAAACAGCATCAATATCAACTGGAGGTCAAATGTTTAGAAGCTGAAGAAAATGAGAGATAACAATGGATGAAGTGGAGCTTCTTTCCCTTTGATAGGGTCATGGAGGTAATGGGGAAGGGAATGACAAGACCCCAGAAGCCTTAAAGGTCAATCAAGATTTTCTTCAATACAGGGCTGGGGATGAGTTTGATAGTTGTATTCATATATTTGAGAGGGTATGTAGACAGTATGATGTTGACTGTGAGCTCTGGGCTTGGTTCCTGAGTCCCTTACTCCATGGTAAAGTTGTTCAGACAATGACAATATTGTCTGATGTAGAATGTTTGAATTATGTTAAAGTTAAAAACTATCTTCTTGATTGTTTTAAACGAACACCTAAAACTTATAGAAAAAAAGCTTTGTGAAAACAGACGCAAGGCAAATTATAGTGTGCATGCTTATATTGCTGATTTAAATACTTACTTTCACAGATGGGTGAGTGGGTGTCAGGTCACCAGTTCTGAGGGACTGGCAGACCTTTTAGTGAGGGAATAATCTCTCAGTACTTTGCCTGATGTCATGAGAATTTGGTTAGCTGAACAACAGTGTAATTCTGCAGAGGAGTTGGGGAGAAAAGAGGATCACTATTTAGCAAGCAGAGCACCAATACCTAAGAAAGGGATACACAATGCTCCACATGGACATAAGGTAACCCATGGGGGGGGAAGTCTAAACCACTCCAGCAGAGTACATCAGTAATGGAGAAACCACTAGTCCAAGTACACGGTTAGGGATTAGATGTTTCAAATGTAACCAGAGGGGCCACATAGCAGTGCCGATCAAGGCAAGGTGTGAAACAAACAGTAAGGGAGCCAAGTGGGGATGACAAACTCCCAGTGATAAGTTGTTTGGAAACAACAGGGGGAGCAATCTATCACCAACATTTATATCCTATTTTAGTAGATGGTAAACAGTTTGCTGCTAAGAGGGACACAGCTTCTGATATAACCATTGTGAGGCCTACAGTGGTTAGAGAAGAGTGGTACTTGCTTGGGTAGTCCACTCCAGTCACAGCTTTGGGAGGGATCCCATTCCAAATACCTTTGACTAGGGTTCGTCTTGACTGGAGGGTGGAAGTAGAAACAAGCAGGTAGGTGTGTTTGAAGGTATTTTTGCAGATGTCCTCATAGGAAAAGACTTTGATGATGCAGTACCTTGCGTGCATGCAGTGACACACAGAGAAGCTTGGAGACAAGCATGTAGGTCCAGTAGCCTGAAGGAGACCCAGACGTATTTCATACCTGAAGTTGGGAGTGGTGTGGTGGCTGTTTCAGACAAGGAGCTATCCTTAGCAGTACAGCTGAAATAAGCTACAGCTGCTTGTAGGTGCTGATGTTCTCTTTAACACAGTGACTGCAAGGACATAGGTGAGTGAAAGTACCCAGACTGACAGGCACTACTGTTGGAAGTTACTAGGCTTCCTGTGGAAGTGGAGCCTGTGTTTGAGAATATTCCTGCAGATGTCTTGATAGAGAATAACTTTGATGATGCAGTGACACATAGTCAGGCTTGGAGAAAGACATGTAGGTCTGGTATTCTGGGGGAGACCCGGACATATCTTATACCTGAAGCTGGGACTGGTGTGGTGGCTGTATCAGAGAGGAGCTATCTTGTAGCAGTAAGTTTGAAAGTGAGCCACAGCTGCTAGGAGGTACTGATGTTCCCATGGACATGGTGATGGCAAGGATGGAGGGGAGTGATAGTACTCAGACTGACAGTGAGGTATAGCTGTCAGACGTTATTAGGCTTCCTGTGGAAAGGGAGCTTTGGAGGGTCACAAATATCTCAACTTATGGATCTTATATTACAAAGCTTGAGGGTGATAGCTAAGGAAACACCTGAGGATCAAGAAAAAAGGGAGTCTGTATATGGGAACAAAAGTTTGTTGTATAAAGAGAGGACTCCTAAGGGAGGGCTGGAAGGTGAGGTAGTACAGCAGTTGGTAGAGCCTAGAGTGTATCATCTGCCACTTCTGGCTATAGTCCCTAATACTCCTTGTGTGGGTGATATTGAGGTAAAGAAGAAAAGTTTGCTGTATAGAAAGTCTGGCTGCTTTAGGTCATTTGCTACTATTTGTTTTAATATCTAATTTTCAAAATTGGACACCCTTTTAAAAGGGCATGTAGGCTCTCTGATAGGTGGCATTGTGTTACCGTATTATTTTTGGGAAGGAGCAAAGCTGGACATCTGTGTCATGCTTTCTCAGATGTGTTTGGATGTGTGAGATTTAATCTATTTAAGTGTGCCTGTATCAGAGGTCTTAAACTGGGACACATTGCTCTGAAGTATGTAATAAGGAGTTACATTAAGGGTGGACAGAAGTATACAGTCCAATCCCAGGTTATAGAGTGTGCTCTTGTGCCCTTAGGGGAAAATTGTGAAATATTACTCCTCTTTAAGTGATGGTCTCCTATTAGATTCAGTAGTGAGGATTGAAGCTCCTTAGTTACTGACCCAGGATGGTAAGGGACATCACTTTATTGTTGGCAGTCCAGTGGGATATTATCCAGATGTCAGAGATGACATCAGCAGGCCATGTGGGGGACAAGAGTTTGTAGGCTGCCTCAGCTGGATTTTTGTGCAAGCACCAAAACAATGGACACCCTACCATTTGTGAAGTTGGGTTGGGATACACACTTTCACTTCCATTTATACACACACACACACACACACACACACACACACACACATACACACACACACACACACACACACACACACACACACACACACACACACACAGTTGATTGCGGTGAAATTAGAATCCTTACCTATCTAAGTTTATGGACTACAGATGGCATTTGTGAAGTCGGATTGGGGTGCACACCTATACTTTTGTTTATACACACAGTTAACTGCAGGCAGATTAGAACCCTTAACTATCTAAGTTTATGGACTACAGATCAGCGTACTTGATCCACGTGCCAAAACACAAGTCTGATTTATATAGGACTGCAGGTGAATTTATATTACATGACATAACCAAACCATGTGTTCAACAACAGCTTGGGAGGCCTACTTAGTCACATTGGCTCACAATGCCACATGAGGCTAGTAGCCTAGCAGAAAAATACTGTTTAGTAGCCTAGTTATGTGACAACAATACCTTTATTGAGTTTGTTTGTCTGTTTGCATTTGGATAAATAAGTCTGTGAACATCATTGATTAGACATCTCCATGAGGGAGAAAACATCATATATTACAACTTATACAGGGTGTGATATATGTGTGGAAAACTCAAGGTAACCCAGGGTTGTTGTTCTTGTTGTTGTCATTGCTGGTAGGGAAATAAAGGGATTGCTTGCAATATATGTACATATACTTAAATCGTGCCCTCAGTTTGCAATGTTTACACATGTAGTCTTAGGGGAGACATGGTGTCTGAGAATGATATGGTACCGTACCTCTCAACTGTCCATATTTTTGCATTATGTCTAGATGTTTGACTCATATTTGTAGTGTGTTTCATGCAATATTGTGGTTGTCTGGAACATCTATGGCAATTCATTGAGAAATGATGTCTGCAAATAATGCCTGACATGAATTTCATATGCCATATCCTTCTGACAACTCATGGAAATGCATCACCTTAAGGTAATCTATCACCTTTCTAAGGTTGTAAGTACAATATTCAAAAAATGTCCCTATTTATGGGCCTTTGTCCCTTCATTATTTGTTGTTTTGTATAGGTATGTAGGACACTATGGACACACACACACACACATATATACATACATATATATCTATATCTATCTATAAAAAACACTTTTGGCTTTTCCCAGTTAGGGGTCGCCACAGCAGATCCCCGGTCAGCTATTGATTGGCAGTGTATTTTTATGGAGTCAAGTTGCCAGCCCGGTGGCCAACCTTCACAGAAGGCACACACACTGATGAACCTACCTGCATGTCTTTAAAGTTTACTCCACCACAGGGAGGACATGCAGACTCCACACAGAAGGCGCTCCAGCTGACAATCAAACCTGAGAACCTCTTGCAGTGAGGTGACAATGATAACCACTGCACCATTGTGGCCGATATATCTATCTATCTCTATACATATATGTGTGTGTGTGTGTGTGTGTGTGTGTGTGTGTGTGTGTGTGTGTATGTGTGTGCATATATATATATATATATATATATATATATATATCCATAGACAGGGACAGAGAAAGAGGCAGAGTGAGAGAGAGAGAGAGAGAGAGAGAGAGAGAGAGAGAGAGAGAGAGAGAGAGTGAAGCATCGGATGTGCACTATGGTTAACTAAGTACACATGCATGCACCTTTGCCCTTTTTGTACTGTTTGCACATGAGTAAGCAGTACGCAAATGCGATGTACATTGTACACATCTGAGTTTTACTATTATGTTTTTATAGATATATATATATATATATATATATATATATATATATATATATATATATATATATATATATATATCTACCTGCTATTACAGCCCACTCCTATCCCAAATCCAGACCAGGATTTCATGATTACTAATGGCATTGATTGAATGTATTCGGTGTGTTTGATTGACAGTCAGACATAAACCCTATTTTTTTTCTTTCACTGTTTCTGCACTGCTTCTCTCCACGCAAATCGCCTAAGCCTTTTCAAAAAGATTTTAAACATTTGGCACATCAGGCAAATGTGGAAATAAGGCAATACAAAGTTGCTAACAGTATGCGACACAGAGTGACACTGTGTAAAACACAACCTCTTGCTAGTACATATCCAAAACCTATACCTATATCAGGACTTAAACCCTCAGCAGAATTACGGCTTCATCAGACAGGATGGCTACCTTAGTCCTCTTGGCCACAGATGCATCTTGCCAGAACAGGGCTCATTCATCATACAACCACCCGAATAACAATGTTCACTGCTATACATGAGTTACCTAACACATACAATGTGTGATCACATCTAAAGTATTCTCTTGGAAATGTGGGGGATAATACTTGTGACAAATATCCATTTACCGTGGATTTGTGGGCAGCATAGTTGAATTACTGTTATGCCATTTATGAGGGGAGACCCATGTTTTGGGGGGGTGAGGAAACAAACCACATCTACTGTTAGGATACAGACAAGTCTGAAGTCAGAAACTGCAATGTGTAGCCTCACTTTCTAACTTTTCTTGAATGATGTACCAGTAATCTGCTGTAGTTGGACTGTATGAGGGTTTCATGCATGAGGTCCATACCTATCAACTATACAGATTTTCTCAGTATGTCCAGATTTTGGCCTCATGTTTTTGGTCTGTTATCATAACATTGTGTTTTTCTGGCAAACTCAGTAAATCATTAAAGACTGAAGTTAGAAAATAATGACAGGCATTTGAGTTTCAGACTTTATATCCTTCAGAAAATTTCATGCTAATACAAAATCTGTTATTCTATCACCTTTCTAACTTTGTAAGATCAATATTTAAAATGTCTCAGTGGTGCAGTGGTAGCATTGTCACCTCACAGCAAGAGGTTCTCCAGTTTGTTTCTCAGCTGAAGTGCCTTCTGTGCAGAGTCTGCATGTCCTCCCTGCATTCATGTGGGTTTTCTCTGGGTGCTCCGGTTTCCCCCCACGGTACACAGACATGCGTCTGGAGCATTTGTTCCTGGGACTCCACTGAAAATTGGCTGTGTTCCAAGTCAGACTTTTTCCAGTAAACATAATGTTAAATAAATAAAGCATGTCCCTATTTGGGGGCCTTTGTCCCACTTTTGTTTATGGCTTTGTCCAAATTTCTTGCTTTAAGAGGTTGAGAGGTATGATTTCTGCACAAGTACACCACTATTTACTTGCATACTGACCCACATTCATAGATGCAAAGGATATGTCATAATAGTCCACAAGGCTATACAATGCAGGTTAGGACCTACCTTACAAATGCAGTGGTTGACACAACTGTAATTCAGGGCTGATTCTGTCTGATGCAAGCAGTACACAGCCAATACACGGATAGGTAAAGCTCATGTGAGTTGCCTGCCATAATTTGTAATGTATGTATGTGTGTAGGAGAAAGGTATTAGTCCCTAGATCCCTAAGTGGTCAGTGAATGTGTTATGCATTGTCTCTTAGTCAAAGCAAGGGCATACTGAGCATGGCTACATCTGCCCATGGGGACAGCAGCTGGGAGTTCTTCCTCTGAGTTCTCCTGTGACTGTGACTGTGGTGCCCTAGGCATTGGTGGGGGGATGTGTGTCTCTTCCCCTTGCTGATCTTGCTTCAGCTGTTTCTGCAAGATCAGACAGTGGAGCATAGCACATACTGTACATATTTGTATACATATGTGTGTGTGGAGTATACTGCAAGACTCCCCTGGATATATCTAGGCACTGGAACCGTGACTTCAGAAGCCGAATCACACATTCTATAATGTTAGGAACCGTGACTTCAGAAGCTGAAACACACATTCTATGATGCTTGTCATTTCTGCATGTGCCTCATTATGGCATTCTTCCCTGGATGTGTGTGCATTTCTGATGGGTGTCATCATCCATGATTCCGGGGCATAGCCAGCATCCCCCAGTAAATGGCCCTGTGGGATGTCCCCCCTAGCAAACATCTGGTACAGCTGTGATGAGTGCTAGATATGGGAGTCATGAAAGCTGCCAGGGTTGCCACCACACACATTCAAGATAATCCCCTGGGCATTGCACATGACTTGGCAGTTGATAGATTGCTATCCCTTGTGGTTAATGTAGATTCTACCCTGCTCACCAGGT
Source organism: Protopterus annectens (assembly GCF_019279795.1). NCBI lineage: Eukaryota > Metazoa > Chordata > Ceratodontiformes > Protopteridae > Protopterus > Protopterus annectens. The sequence goes on from NC_056745.1 coordinate 1,513,458,139, forward strand.
GGTGCCTTGACATGTACATGAGTGCAATCTATGGCACCCAGTACTATAGGGTAGTGTGCTACATGGTAGAACCATTGCATATTGCTGGTCCTCTCCTCATGGGTAAAGGGAGATGATATTTGCTCACTGGCATGTAGGAGCATAGCATCCATGAACTGCTGTAATATGCTGGATGCTGATGCCTGTGAAACCCCCACCATGTCCCCAGTTGGTCTATGAAAAGTATGTAATAGCTAAATTCCTAAGGCTACACATACCTTAGTTTTTACTGAAATGGGTACCCCTCAGTTGGCACTGGCTCTAAGTTGAGGACAGCAGAGCTCACGGAGTTCTTGCAATGTGTCCATGTCCACCCTGAAGCTCTCTACAATCTCCATCTCATGTAACCCCTGAAAAGTTACTCTGAGCCTGAATACTCTTCTCCTTCTTGGCCTAGGCCAATTATCTTGTCAGAAGAGTATGAGAAAAGCTGTCATACCTTGTACTTGAACCTAGAAACATCTCCACTCCAATCCAATACCTACCACATGGCACCACAGGAGAAGCATTATAATGTCCTATAACTGGAGGATATGAGCAGTGTGCAGCCCTGATTCCCAGGTTTGCACAATGCCTAGCAGGACTAATATTGATTGAATGCATCTGGTTTCTATTTTTTGATGTCTAGCTCATGTCTGATACATTGGTGGTCTGGTCACCATAACCATTTGTGTGAAGTGGCACACTGAGCAAGCATGCACAATACACCCAAGAAAACAACAATGTTACCTGACACCCCCCCCCTCTGAAGTCATTGACATCCATGTGAAACATAAACACCATGTAGGAGCTTACATGAAGTGGGCAGCCCTGCACACTTTCTGCTTTTTGTGATTCAACAAATCCACTAATTTTTGCACTCATTTGCATAATATCCATGCTGAAAGCCTGGAAACTACATGGTCAGTAGCTGTGTAAGCTGGGCAACAGCATGGAAGCACTACTTTAAAGACACAGGGCAGGGTATTATTGTATCTATTGTGACACTCCATAGGTTCATAAGTGTTTACTAGGCTAATGACTGCAAGGGCCTTTTTAAAACTAGCCATGCATCCCAAATCTCTGACAAGTTATGATACCCTTGATAAGTGTAAGTAGGGGCTTGGGAGATGAAACATTTACAAGCTAGGGCCTGGGAGATTATACATCCCTTTTCAATGATGTTTCCATTATTCATATTTAAAACCTTTTGTGGCAAGTGGCACACTGTGCAAACACATGATTAAAAAATATTTGAAATGTATACCATTTTGACACACCTTCCTGATGCTTTCAGACATCCGCAGTGTATACATCAGCCATTATATGTGTATGTTTACCTTTTCATGGCCATTCTGTCCATAATTCTGGAGTTTTAGATGCCCTTGATTCTGTGTGGACTCTGTGTACGCTACCAACATGGACATGGAGTCTGTACGGTTCTGTTGAAGGTTGTTCATAGGTTCATAGATATGTTCTAGGCTAATGGCCCTGGAGCCTGCACAAGCCTAGCCCAAAACAGTGCCCTGACATTGTGCCACTCGACATTAGCTCCCAGTGCCTCTATTCAGTTGAGACACTGGAGTGATCCCCGGGGTGAATTTTCTGTTACCCATCCACTCATTGAGATTTCTCTTGAAGAGGGCCAGTGAGGTCGTCTGCTTGACATGTATAGGAAACCTATTCCAGAGCATGAGCAGTCTCTGCATGATGAAACTGTCCCTCCAGCATGTTCTGCTAATTGTGGTAATGAGGTTGAGGTCTCTGGAGTGTGTGGTGTGGAGGGATTGGGATTTCCTTAGGTGTAGCATTTCTAGCAGGGCTGGGTCCGACATGGCTTTGTAAGTCAAGCAGAGATCACCTCTAAGTAGACGATAAGAGAGAAAGAATAGCTTAAGTTTCTTGTTGGATTGCTCCACAGTGTTGTGTCACTTAATTAGCATAATTTTCAGCTACTTATGCTAAATTTTGCATTCCGCAAAATTTCCATTATTGCGAGTGAATGCACATGACTGCATGCTGCTACATGGAGTTTACTGAATCTAAAACTGGCCGTGCCTGTGTTCGCATTGCACGGTGACAAAAAAAAGAAAGAAAAGACAGTCCCTGGGATTCAGAAAGCAGCCGTGCAGGAATACGTTATTCCTGCATGACAGGGGGCATTCCTGTTCAGCACGGCAGCACACCATGCATATATATGAAGGCGCGCTGCTGTGCTGTAAAATGGACATGGTTCCATGTACGAGTGCAGGGGGTGTGTCTGAGAGCAGAGCTCTCACAATATACATGCCCCCTGCACTCCTAAATTGCCTTTTGGCAATTTAAAATGAGCTAGAATGCTCATAACACCCCCAACCCGTCAGGATAACAAATCTGGTCAAAGCCATAAGGGACAATTATCCCTACCAAGGCAAATGTTGTTAGACTAACACATGTAACATAATCACATAGTGCACACCTCCCAACGCATCAGAGTAAGGAATGTGGGCAAAGCCAAAAGAGACAATCATCCCACTAAGAAGAAAGTTGATAGAATAACAGGTTCAGCATTAGCACGGATATTCTGAAAAGTACAAATAAAATAACACAACAAATATATTTTTTTAAACATGCAATAAAGTTTAATCTTAGTTGCACGGGTGTGTTTGTTGCTTAGCTAATCTTAGTCCAGCTTAAAAAGCACAAGAAGTTAAATAGCAAGAGACATCCGCCATAAACAGTATAGCAGTGGTGTAGTGGTTAGAGCATACGCTTTGCAAACAGCCATCCCCGATTTCATCCCCACTGTGACCAATTTGCATCTTAATGTGAAAGCAGTACATAATTTTTTTTTTATAATTAGCTACTAAATAACATATATTTGTTAACCAGAGTACTGTAGTAGGTCCAGATGTGAGGTGTCAGTTTAATAAAGTTGTGAAACCCCCGTATAAACACAAGTGCTCCATACAGTATAGTCACACATGAATAAATGTAAAGAAAGCACATTGAGGGATGTCATGGACAGTAATCAAATTTATAATATGTAATGAATGATGAATCAATCTCATACAGCAGATAGTCTATAAAATAAAACATAAGCAATGCTAAGCATTGCACAGCTCTGCTTACCAGGTGTAAGCATTGTGTAAATATGACTGCTAAGCAATGAGTAGCCCAGCTAAGTGGATTTTCCCATTGGTAAGCAGTGCTGAACCTGCCCCTTTAAGCACCACCAACCTTAGCTAAGCAGGTTTGCCTGTTGCTTAGCTTAGCTCAGCATATTCAAAACCATCCAATCATGGCAAAGGGTGGGAAATCGACCAGATTTAAACCCCACAGGTGGGAATACAGCTCATAACTGGTTGCAGCTTCCCACTGTAGGCAGTATGGCAGGAGTTGGTGATGGCATGCACTTCTGTGCACAGAGCTGGGGCATACAGGAGTCCAAGCTCATGGTGGGACTCCTGGTACAAAACCATGTCGAGAGACTGCTGCAGGGCCAGTACAAAGGCTCCCAATATAAAGCGGAGGCCTGGGACCATCTTGCCCATGATCTCACCAGTGCCACTGGTATCTCTCGGAATGGTGAGTAGGTCTGGCACCACTATGCTGACTTAAAGCGGAGAAAGAGGGAGCTCTTGGACTATTTGGTCCAAGAAGCAAGGCAAAGGGGTGATGTCCCAGCAGTGTGTAAGTAGTCATACCAATAAGTGTTTACTAATGTCCAGCCTGTGTATATGATGGATAGGTATGCCCAAATATTTATATATTTCCCTTACAGCTGCAGTTGAGCAGGCTGTGAATCAGGAAGCCCATGCTAGTAGGTTGAAAAGGCTGCATCACGAGCCTGGTGAGTAACAATCCTGCTTGTAATAGTCATGCCAAATAAATATAAAGTAGTAGAAAGTCACCTGGCAGTATAAAAACTGTGTATGGGTTGTACTGAATAAACCAGACAATATGACAGTAATAGTCCCATATAGGTCATCTTTAAATAAAAGTGTAACTGCCTGGCAATAAATTTCTAAATCCTGGACTGGTTGTGTTTACTCTGGTATTGTATGGCATTTATTGTTGCATTCTCTGAATAGTAATGTTGCTGTTACCCATGCTGTGCTACATAAAAAAATGTCTAGGAATGTTTGTATAAGACTGTTGTAAGTACAATATCAGATTGTACAACCAAGAGAGACTTAGACAGAAAACACGGAAAAGATAGACAACAATATCCAAATAGCACACTCTGATGAAACTTAAATTGTTGTATTTTTAGCAAACACAGGCATGGTTTGAATCCTGTGAGTGGTAGTAAGCTGTATGCATAATCACACCTCTCAACTGTACAGATTTTTGCAGAATGTCCAGATAATTGGCTCATATTTTCTGCCTGTTCCTCTGTCCCCCTGGCAAATCAGTCGGATGATCTCAGAATTGTAGTCACTAAATAATGACATACATTTGATTTTCAGACTAAAAAAACCTGCAGAAAATGTATAGTAAAACAAATCCTGTCATTCTAGCAACTCTCCAAGTTTATGAGAGCAATATTCAAAATATATCAGTATTTGTACCCCATGTTGTCAAGCTTTTTCCAGAGTGTGTGCATTAAGAGATTGAGAGGAATGCGCATAATATTAACTAGGAACATGGGAATATGTGCAGAAACAGTCAGGTAGTGTTAACAAAAATTCCCCCCACAGGTCTGTCAGATAAGAAAACTGTAACTGCCTGGCAATAAAGATTTAAATCCTGGACTAGTTGTGTTTACTCTGGTATTGTATAGCCTGACATGTAGCATTAACTAACATCCGATATCAGAATAGTACTGTTGTGTCAACCACTGTTTCTCACACTGTACTCCATAAAACTTTGCCTAGGAATGTCTGTATATAAGACTGTTGTAATTACAAGGTCAGATTGTACAACCAAGAGAGACTTAGAAAACACTGAATGAGCAGAGAAGCATACCCAAATAGCACACTCTGATGAAACCTAAATTGTTGTGTTTTTAGCAGACACAGCCATGGTTCGAATCCTGGGAATGGTAGTAAGCTGTATGCATAATCATACCTCTCAACTGTACAGATGTTTGCAGAATGTTCAGATAATTGGCTCATAATTTCTGCCTGTTCCTCTGTCCCCCTGGAAAATCAGTGGGATGATCTCAGAATTGTAGTCACTAAATAATGACATACATTTGATTTTCAGACCTCAAAACCTTCAGGAAATGTATATTAAAACAAATCATGTTACTCTAGCAACTCTCCAAGTTTATGAGAGCAATATTCAGAATATGTCCCTGTTTGTACCCCCATGTTGTCAAGCTTTGTTCAGAGTGTGTGCATTAAGAGATTGAGAGATATGTGCATAATATTAACTCGGACTCTAGGAATATGTGTAGAAACAGTCAGGTAGTGTTAAAGTATAGTTGTTTACACTTACCATAAATGTAGATGTTCGAGTGTATTCACTGTTGCAGTTATTACATTTTGGTAATCTGCTGGCAGGTTGCCCTCAGTCGGCCTGAATAACAAAGCCTTGGGTCCTGCATCGGTTGCTGTCTCCTCTTACATGACGTCAGGTCATCAGAGCTATAAAACATGCAGCTGATGCCATTTTATTCAGTTTTTCTTGCCCCAGATGTCAGGTGCCCCCCAAATGGGGAGCAAATATATATATATATATATATATATATATATATATATATATATATATATATATATATATATAAATAAACAGCAATATATAAAAATGCACTTTTAGCAACATAACCTTTACCTTCATCTAAAAGCAAATACACCACAAAGGCTTTATAGTATAGTGAAGGAAAGAGAAGTTATAGAAAAGGGGGATGGCGGGTGGGTAACCCAGACTGCAACAGTGAATACACTTGAACATCTACATTTATGGTAAGTGTGCACAACTGTACTATGTTCTTCGTGTTTCACTGTTGCAGTCATTATATTTGGGTAGAATCCCAAAGCTATGGATGGGAGGATGGAACTAAATAGCATTAGGAGCAGCTATAAGGCCCTGCAGAACTGCAGTGGCAATGCCTGCCCTGGATTTAGAGAAGAGAGGCAAATGATAATGCTTTGTGAAGGTATGAACAGAGCTCCAAGTAGCAGCTTCTAGAATGTCTTTGGTTGGAATTCCTCTGAGAAAGGCTGCTGAGGTAGAGGCATCTCTGGTGGAATGTAACCTGATTCCCTTGGGTACAGGTTTACCATGATGCAAGTAGCAGAAATGAATGCAGTGGCCTATCCACTTAGAAATAGTCTGCTTTGATATATCCTTCCCCTCTGATCCTGAAGCAAATACCACCAGTAGTTGCTCAGATTTCCTTACAGATTTGGTCCTGTTTAAGTAGAATCTTAGTTGTCTGTGTACGTCCAATGAATGCAGAATCCACTCCCCCTTGTTCTGCAGATTTGGGTAAAATGTTGGCAGTTGAATAGTTTGGTTAAGAGCCTCACTGGATTCCACCTTAGGCATAAAGGAACGATTGGTCCTGAGGGACACCCTGTCTGGGTAAAATGTAATAAAAGGCTCCACAGCCATGAGAGCTTGTAGTTCTGAAACCCTTCTTGCTGAAGTGATTGTCAAAAGGAAAGCTGTTTTCCAAGATAAAATCTTTATATCTGCAGTAGCTGCTGGTTCAAAAGGAGGCAGGGTGAGTTTTTCCAGCACAAAACTGAGGTCCCATGCAGGAGTTGGTGAACTTCTCAGAGGCCTTAAATTTTTGGCCCCTCTAAGATACTGTTTTAGCAGAGGATGAGAAAAGATGGAAAGCTCCATGTTGTAATGAGCCAAGATGGCAGAGGCATGGGTTTTTATTGAAGAGAAGGATAGGCCCTTGTCAAGCATCTCAGTCAAGTATTTTAAAATCTGAGGGATATTTGTATTTGCTGTGTCTGTTCCTTGTGCTTGGTTCCAAGCACAGAATCTCTTCCATTTATCAGCATAAGATTTTCTAGTACTAGCCCTTCTGGCTTCCAAAATGACATCCATAACAGATTTACTGAGAGGTGTTGTTTGAATAATTACATGATCAGCCATGCTGCAAGGTTCAGAGTTTGGAGCTGAGTGTGCAGAATTTGATTGTTCTGCTGAGACAGTAGATGAGGTATTTGAGGCAAGTTCCAAAGAGGGAGTTGAGACATATTCCTTAGAATCAGGTACCAGTGCTGGCGAGACCAGTCTGGAGCAATTAGGATAATTTTTGTTTTTTCCTGTCTGACCTTTAGTAGGACCTTGAAGAGAAGAGGCAGAGGGGGAAAGGTGTAGACTGATAGGTTTTTCCAACTGAAGCATAGGGCATCCACTTTCCATGCTGGTCTGTGATAAGTCCTTGTGCAGAATTTGTCCAGTTGATAATTTTGGGGAGAGGCAAATAGATCTATGTCTGGGCTCCCCCATTTCTGTGTTACCATGCTGAAGACTTGTGGATCCAGTTTCCACTTGTGCGGGTCCATAAGATTTCTGCTTAGGTCGTCTGCCAGAGTATTTTGTTTTCCTGGCAGGAATTGAGCTTGAAGATGTACTTGGTAAGTCAAGGCTTTGTTCCACAATGCCATGGCTAGTCTGCAAAGGGGGTAGGAATGTGTACCCCCCTGCTTGTTTATGTACCACATAACCATGGTGTTGTCCATCTTTATCAATTGTCCTGGATGAAGTAAGTCCTTGAAGGCTGTCAGGGCATTCTGAACAGCTAGCATCTCTTTCTGTTTGATATGCAGATGCATTTGTTTTGGGTTCCATATGCCCTGAATGCATCTCCCCACCAGGTGCCCCCCCCCCAAGCATAGTCTGATGCTTCTGTAGTCAGGGTTTGGGTGGCAGGGGGTAGAGTCAAAGACAGTCCCTTGTTTTGGTGACATGTCTCTGCCCACCAAAGAAACTCCTGTTGTAGGCAGGGAATGAGAGGAATCATTGTTTCCAGACTGTGACAATGTTGACTCCATAAACTTTGTAGGTACCATTGAAGTTTCCTCATATGCAGTCTTGCATAAGGAATTAGTAGAATGCAGGATGCCATGAATCCCAAAGCCTGCAGAATTTGTCTTGCAGATAACTGGGTTTTTGTTGCCATCTGTTTGAAGTATACAGTCAGTTGCCTTTGCTTGTCTGGCATAAGTTAAGCCATCTGGGCAGTTGTATTCAAGCTTGCACCCAGGAATGTAATTTTTTGAGAGTGTACCAGTTGTGATTTTTTTTCATTTATTGAGTACCCTAGGCATGTTAGAAGTCTTTTTACAAATGCCAGATGTTAAAGAAGAATGTCCTTGTTCTCTGCTTGAATGAGACAGTCGTCCAAGTAAGGATAAATTTATATGCTTCTTTGTCTGCAAAATGCAAGTACTGGTGCCAGGTACTTTGTAAAGACTCGGCACAGTAGATAAGCCAAAGGGCAGTGCATAGAATTGGTAATGCATAAAACTTGCCTAGAAGTGGAGGTATCTTCTACACGATTCCCTTATTGGGATATGCAGGTATGCCTCTTTTAAGTCTAGAGTCACTAACCAAGCGTTCTTGCCCAGCATAGGCAGTAGCTGTTTTAAAGTCAGCATTTTAAATTTTGGAATGTCAAGGAACATGTTAAAAATCGATAAGTCCAGTACCGGACATCAGGCATTGTCTTTTCTGGGTACCCGGAACAGTCTTGAATAAAAACCTTGTCCTTTTTCCTGTTCTGGTAATGGTTGAATAGCCTCCATATCCATGAGGGACGTAACTTGTTTCTGAACCTCTGCCCATTGATTTTGTGGCAGATCTGGCCAACTGTTTGGAATTGGGAAAGTATGGAAATTAAATCTGTACCCCTGGGATACTATGTTTAATACCCACTTGTCCTGGGTAATTAACTTCCAGTTTTGAGCATGAAGTGCTAATTTTCCCCCCAAGGGGGCTGCCAAAAGATAAGCGCTTGGTGATGGTAGAGAGAAGTCATTGAGACTGCTTACTGTAGGGTTGTGCTTTGTTTCCTCCAGATTTGGAGGTGGAGGCACCCCATTGCTTTGACTGTAAGAACCTTGTGATTGGTATCTAGAGCCTTTTGAGCGCTTGGATTTGCCTTGAGAGGCTCTGTTGGACACAGGAAAGGATCAGTTTTTAGTAGGCCAGTGCCTACTGAATCTGGGTGGCTGCACTTGTAAGAAATCTTCTACAGTTTGCATAGATTTAGCTTTGTCTTCCATTTTCTTTAAAACCTCTTCTCCCTTATTACCAAACAGAGTATCATGTTGTAAAGGGGCATCCAACAATTTAGCTTTAACATGATCAGGCAGATTTTTCTCCTTGAGCCAGGCATGCCTTCTAATCACAGATCCAGTAACTGTGGCCCTGCAAGAGGCCTCCAATGAATCAAAACCACATTGCAAAGTATGCTTTCCAATCTGTTCTGCGGCATGCAATAACTTCTGTAATTCTTTATTTTCCACACAATCAGAAATCAACATAATTTTCTGTTTCAATAAGCCCATAACATGCTGTTGATATTTAAGCATATGAAACTGGCAGTTTAAGGCTCTAATTGCCAAGGTTGCAGAAGTATAAACCTTCTTTCTCCATCTATCCAGCACCCTGGAATCTCTATCAGAGGGGGTAGGATTTTTGGCTGTAGAGGCCTTTACACCTTTGGGACCCTGTGAGATAGTTTCAGGATCAGCAGCAGGATTTTTGAATAGAAATTGGTGGGAGTCAGGAACCCTGTAATATCTGTCTGGCTTACTAGGAGCCGGAGGTAGGGAATCAGGAGCCATGCTTGATTCCGAAAACAAATCATCAACAATGTCTAATACAGGAGGTATAGCCAAAGGCCTATGCTGATGAAGAAGAAGGAAATCTCTAAACCTCTTTTTTGATTTAGAGAAATCCTGACTCTCCCAATGAAAATGTTCCCTTAAAGTATGCAAGGTTTCTCCAAAAGAATAATCCTCCGGAGGAAATGCAGATGGGATGGAATCTTCTGCATCTGATTCCTCATAGGGTGGTATAGAAAATTCCTGATCAGAAGAGGAATCAGAAGAAATAGAAACCTGATCTGAAGATTCATAATCAGTGTCTTGCCTAGGCCTCTTAGCAGGGTGGGGTTGGGAACCCCTGATCAAGGTAATTAAGTCCTCAGCCATTTTGATCATCTGTTTTTTTAGGCATAGGGGCCTAAGCACATGGCTCATGCATCGGTGTTTTAGACTTAGAAGTTGTTTTTGATCTTGTTTTTGAAGCTGGCATCGGTTTTATATAAAAATGTTGAGGCCTGAAAACACCCTCAGAAGCCGGTGCCTGCTCAGCGGCTCCGGACCTATCCAAGGGAGAGACATCTGCGGGTTCAATACTCTGAGAATCTCATGGCATACCGGAATCCACATGGGTCTCAGTAGAGGCCTGTGACTCAAAAGTAGCGGGTATCAGGGGCTGCGAAAGTGCCTCACTGAGTACCGACGAACTGGTGACTGGTTTAGGAGAAGCTTCGTCATTGGTTTTAGACCTCGACGGTCTGTCTTTTTCTTTGCGGTTTTTGTGAACTCCAGTAGTGAGATTAATATATCCGATGACATTTCAGGGTAATTAAATCTGGATCCAAAATATTATGAAGCAAAAATATACCAACGCTTAATAGTGTGTTGGTTAAATCTAGCACAAAACCAACAGCAAGGCACATTATGATCTGGGCCTAGACAAGGAATATAGTATGAATGAAAATCCTTATGAGGTATTTGCTTCCCACAAGTAATGCAATTATTAACTTTTACTGACATCGGTAAGGAGCAAGAAAAGGTTTCCCCAACAGGGTACTTAGCTTTAGTTGAAGACTTCAGTTCTGAAACTTGAATGCGAAAATTTCAGGAGTCAGCCGACCTGCACTTGCGAACTGCTTCTGCTTCGGACACCACGCGGCAAGAAAGACTGAATAAAATGACATCGGCTGCATGTTTTATACCCCTGATGACCTGATGTCATGGTAGAGGAGACAGCAACTGACGCAGGACTCAAGGCTTTGTTATCCAGGCCGACTGAGGGCAACCTGCCAGCAGATTACCCAAATGTAATGACTGCAACAGTGAAACACGAAGAACATCAAACATTCCCTCCACAGGTCTACCAGGTAAGAGATGTAGAATTTAGCTATAAGACAGTTGAAGTATACACTGTCTACAAACATACCACTGCCCAAGCCAAGGCCATAGGATATTGTAATAATAACTGTATGTTAATGATTAGAGCAATGATCTTTAAAGTTGAGTACTGGAAAGATATGTAAGTTGTTAACTGACAACCCCCCCCCACCATATCTGCAACACACAAATCAATGGGTATGTTTACACCAAACCTCCTGTTGAGACATATGGCCTATTATTCAACAAATATTGAAATGTGTTTCTATTAATGGTCCATGCTGAAATACTATCATTGGTGGCCTGTTGATATCAATGTAACCTGCATGCCATTGTAATGACCACTGTGGTTCCATATATGCATGTGTTCTGTTTGCTATGTAACTGTTCCAAATCTGGTGTTTTGGGATAATGGGAACATCTATGCATGCTGTTATAACTAATCCTGGATTGTGTTGACTACTACTAACCCACTTATGTTTTAAAACTGCAACACCATAGCACGTTTGGGAAGGCCAGCCCCAGTAGACTCACCTCTGCCACCTCATCTGGCCGTGGCACCGGGCCCCAGCACATCTGGGACCCAACCTGGGACCTCCTCATCCACTGGTCCTGCACCACCTTC
>NC_056745.1:1513474880-1513504880 GCF_019279795.1 Protopterus annectens
TCTTTTTGGGAACAGATTGCCCTTTTTTAAGGTGAGAGTGGAATGTTGGGAAAGGATAGTAGGTATATTTGGGGAGGTAGATTGAGTCAGAAGACAGACAAGACAGAAAATACAGCATATAGGGGCAGTGTATGACACATGTGGTGGGTAAACACCTTGGACAGGGAGGGGTGTTTAAAATCAGAAACCCATGAGCCCCCAAATGGAAACAGTGGGACTGAGGTCCCCACCCATGAGCAGTCACCACTGCACCTTCACGGCCCTGAAGGTGGCTGTGCTGGGGGGCTGAGCAGGAGAGGCAGGTTGACCCTCTAATTGTGCTATGTGGCCTTCAAGCTGGTGTAGCAGATCTCCCAATTCTATGCAAAGCTCACTATGCACCAGACCCTGGACCTGACTTCTGGTGACAGGATCCTGTCAGCACCCGCTCCTGGGGGGATGAGCCCCATACCCTGAGGCGGTTCCACCTGAAGGTAGTGCAGGACCAGCGGATGGGCAGGTCCCGGGGTGGTTCCCAGATGTGTTGGGGTCTGGTGCCACAGCCAGATGAGATGGAAGAGGTGAGTCCAGTTGGAACGGCCTTCGCAAACATGCTATGGTGTTGCAGTTTTAGAAAATATGTGGGTTAGTAATAGTCAACACAATCCAGGATTAGTCATAACAGCATGCATAGATATTCCCATTAACCCAAAACACCAGATTTGGAACAGTTGTATAGCAAGCAGAACACATGAATATATGGAGCAACAGTGGCCATTACAATGGCATGCAGGTTACAATGATGGCAACAGGCCACCAATGATATCGTTTCAACATGGAACATGAATATAAACACATTTCAGTATTTGTTGAACAATAGGATATATGTCCCAACAGTAGGTTTGGTGTAAACATACCCATTGATTTGTGTGTTTAGATTATTGTTGCAGATATGCTGGGGGGAAGAGAGAGATGGCAATTAACAAATTTTATATCCTTGCAGTATGAGGTCCTCTGAACTTTTTTTCTGTTTATGTCTTCCAGGTACAATGTCGCGTGAACAGCTCTCTGCATATACACCCCAGGAGAATGATGTAATGATACACTTCACCATACTATATCACAGAACCTTATTTGGATGCAGGGCCCATGATCTGCAGGAGAGGACTGCCCTGTGGAATGAGCTCATCCACAGGGTAAATGATGTTGGCCGGCATAACTGCAGTTATGAGCAGGTGCGACATTGTTGCACTGATCTGATCCGCCACACCCATCAGCATGCTGCTGCAGTTAGGAGGGACCAGCTAGCCACAGGTGGGGGTCATGCCATCCAGCCCCCACTGATACCTGCTGAGGAGCTCCTCAGCAGCCTTGGGGCACCCGCCCACCAGCCAAGCCAGGAACCTGAAGATAAGATTGTGGAGGTGGGTGCCACCTACACAATGGACAAAGACCATGCAGGTAAGGCCTGACAGCACATTAGTAGACCACTGTTACTTATCCATCTTCATCTGTAAAGTATCTTCATGCATATGTCAGATAACATAGTCTGTTGCTACAGTGTAGTAATGAACAGATGTGCATAATCTCTAGTAGTGTGGGTTTGTACTGTTGATGTACTGAAATGCTGCTCCCACCTTGTACCAGTGCCACAGGTGTGGCTACTGGCTACTGACATTATGTCTCTCACACAACTATGTAGGTCCCTCTGGTATATAACTGGGGCAGCAGCCTGTAGCTGGTTAGTATGGAGTTGTTTTGTTCAGGTTTGCCAATACACCGGCCATATTATGGCCATGGTATTTGCCATGCATGCGTTTAATACACCTACCCATAATGCATGCTGTACATGTTCACGTATTGTTGCTGTTAACTGCACTGCATCACAGTTATCACCATAGTGGCATATCTGAAGGGTATGTAAGAGTCCTGCAGTATACCTAACAACCTGTCAGTGCAAAATGTGTGGACAGAGATGAACATAATGGTGGAACAAATGGCCTACAGTAGGGACATGTCTGAAACATTACCCTTATACAGTGGCTACAACAGTGTATACACAACTATTACAATGGCAACTGTTCATGATCTAAACAACGGCAAATCACAATACCACATGCCACACCTTTTACAACCTGTAATGTGATCCTAACATGAGCAACGAATGCGTAATATGGAATCCTGTGTTAGGACAACAAATATGGGGAATACATACCTTAACAAACACTGGAATCATATGTGTGCACACACTCCAAATAACATATTGTGGTAGTAGCTTTTGAGGTACTGACAGCTTTCACTCTTCTTGAGTACACACCTTCCATCAAGTACAGGGCCTCAATGTCACACCAAGTAATGGTCTGCTGTCCAAGAAGTATGTCCATGACATTTGCCTACTCACCTGCAACAGCCATGGCTTGCACACATCTTACAAACCATGAAAAGGATCCCATATCCAAAAGATAGCACTCAGGAGTGGGAGAAGTAGTCTTACCTCACCATTGCATATACCATGGCAAACAGTGCAGACAGTCATGTATGTGTATGAAGTATGGGACAACATTAATGTAGAAAATAAACTTATTAAGCTGGGCATTAATCCTTACATCACTCGATGGGTTGCCAACTGGCTTACTGACAGAACCCACAATGTAAAAGTAGCCGACTCCAAATCCAGGTCCAGACAAGTGACAAGTTGAGTACCTCAGGGTTCAGTCCTGGGACAGCTCTTGTTTGGCATCTACTTCTCTGAAGTACAGGCCAACACTAAGAGAGTCTGGCTAACAAAGTTTGCAGATGACTGCAAACTGGGAGCCATTATTGAATCCCCAAATGATGTGGATATTCTACAAAAGGGCCTTACAGAAATAGATGCTTGGTACCAGAGCCATGGGCTCAAGCTCAATGCCAAGAAATGTATAGTTATCCCCTTTGGGAAAAACATGTATCCATGAATTACCACATAGGTGGCAGTACACTAAACACCGAAAGTGTGATAAGAGACTTAGGGACACAGGTGGACAGTGGTCTCACCTTCGATAACAACATCACCACAACAGTCAGGAAATCCTTCTATGGGGCACACCTCATCACTAAGGGCTTTTCATCCAGAAAAAAGGAGGTCATTGTCCCACTGTACTAATCCTTCATTAGACCCATTATAGAATACAATGCTCCATTAGGTATGTACCTCTCAAGACATCTGCAGTAACTGGAAAGGCTGCAGAAATACCTCACTAAAAGAATCGCAGGCCTAAAATAGATGCCCTATGCTGACCGACTAAAAAAAGCTCTAGCTATACTCTGTCAGATATCGTCTACTCAGAGATGATCTCTGCTTAACATACAAGGCCATGTCAAACCCAGAGTTGTTGGGCATGCTACACTTAAAGAAATCCCAATCCCTCAGAGCCACATGCTCCAGGGATCTAAACTTTGTCATCACAATGAACAAAACATGCTGGAGGGATAGGTTCCTGACCCAGAGACTCCCCATACTCTGGAATAGACTGCCCCTATATGTCAAGCAGAGCGCCTCTTTGGCCCTCTTCAAAAGGAACCTTGACATTGGATGGGAGATAGGAAATTAACCCTGGGGATCATGTCAGTCACCCTATAGACAGGGGTACAGGGAAGTAAATATTGTGGGAAGAAATAGCCAGGGAATTATTATGGCTAGGTTTGTATAGGCCCTAGGGCCGATATCCTAGTACCAACCTATGAACCTATGAACCTATGCCCATCAAAGACAGATGACAACACATGTTGCAAACTGGTCATGGAGGCTGACCAGAAACATGCAGCAACACTGAGGGACTTGCAGGAATGTCTAGCAAGTACTGCCTGTGCAGTACCTGTGTTGGCAATCACCTGGAATCTCCATAAGTGCAGCCTATTGGTTAGGGTAATCATATGGAAGAGTTGTTCCACAGAAAACATCATCCAGGTCTCTCTACAGGTAGCATATGCATACTGTCAAGTCTCCCAAAGGCATGTCTTGCAATGTGTAATGGGGTGTACTGACACCAAGGCTGAAACCTACAGACAGTATTAATAAAGATACATGTGGTGCACAAGCAACACCTCACTCCACCTCAGGACCATCATCCCCATCTGTACCTTGCTGGTGCCAGTGTACACCTTTAGGTTTGCTGTTCATTAGTAGGAACTAGGCCGGTAGACATGGGGTTCTGAATTTGGAACACTGCAAAATGCCACTCATGTGTGGCCCATAGTTGTCAAGCATCTGCAATAAGGCTGAGGATGGGGATGGGTGTCATCCTGAAACACAACAGTGAACTGAAGTATACATCCAAAGCTCACTAAGAATGGCTACATCTGAACACAGTCAAGGTCATGAAGTGTGCCAGACATATAACCCTAACTCCACATCAATAGTGAAGACACTGTGTGACCTCCAAGGGCTGTGCACATGAGCTGACCTTGCAATCCAGCAGAGTTGGGGGACATTTGTAGGGCGGAGTGACCAAATAATGGCAAGTGAAGATAGGCCATGCTAGTATACCCCATCCAGGATTAGTGACTGCTGTAGTTCACTTAACAGGTGCTGCAACAAACCATAGTGTTAAGGGTTTGCACACAAACCCTTATGCAATCCACATATTCTATGCATCTCAATCAACATCTGCACAACTAACACATTTGTTTGATACTGCATTTGATTGCACAGGTCATATGTCACATATCACATGTGTGTAATGTTAACATATGTATGATTGTGGTGGTACTGCATATCATGGAAGAGGCCGGCATGTCAACAAGGGTGTGTACACTCCTCATATCCACAGTAAGCTTTGAAGGTTGTCATTGTAATCATATTTTATTGCTCATACATGCACTGCTGATGATGAGATCTGCAAATCAGAGGTCAGGCATTAACTATTGCTCTGTTTCCCATCCACTCATCAAGGTTTTTCCTTGAAGAGTTTTAGTGAGGGGCTCTGCCTAATATAGATTGGAATCCTGTTCCAAAGCATGGGGAGTCTCTGGGACAGGAATCTATCCCTCCAGCATGTCCTATTTATCGTTGCGGTGAGGTTTAGATCCCTAGAGCATGTGGCTCTTGGGGATTTGTTTTTTTTTTTAGGTGGAGCAAGTCCATCAATTCTGGGTTGGACATGGCCTTGTATGTCAGGCAGAGAATACCTCTGAGTAAGCGGTATGCAACCGAGTACAGCTGGAGTTTCTTGATTCGGGCTGCATAGGGCATATGTTTGAGGCCAGTAATCCTCTTGGTGAGGTACTTCTGTGGTCTTTCCAGCTGTTGCAGGTGTCTTGTAAGGTACATCCCAAATGGGGCATTGTACTCTATGATGGGTCTGATAAGTGATGAGTAGAGGGGCACAATAACCTCTTTTGTTCTAGATGTGAACCCTTTTGTGATTAGGTGGGCCACATAGAAGGATTTTCTAACCACCTTGGCAATATGATTATCAAAGGAGAGATTACTATCTTCTTGGGTCCCCAGATCTCTTATTACATTTTCTGTATTTAGGGGACTACCACATATGTGGTAGTTTGTGGGTACTTTGTTTTTTCCAAAGGGAATGACTATGCACTTTTTGGTATCTAGCTTGAGGCCATGATTTTGACACCAGGTATCCGTCTCAGTGAGACCCTTCTGGAGGATGTCTGTATCAGCTGAAGAGTCAATTATGGCCCCCAGTTTGCAGTTGTCTGCGAACTTGGTCAGCCATAGTCCTCCTGTGATTGCCTGTACATCTGAGAAGTATATACCGAATATGAGGGGTCCCAGAACTGAGCCCTGGGGGATGCCACTTGTAACTGGTTTAGATTCGGACCTAGAGCCTGCAACTCTCAACATGTGGGTTCTATCCATGAACCAATTGGCAACCCATCTCGTGATGTAGGTGTTTATGTTCAGGCTGGTAAGCTTGTATATAATACCAGAATGGGGAATGGTGTTGAAAGCCTTTGCAAGGTCTAGGTAGGCTGTGTGGACCTCCTTTCCCTCATCTAAAGCCTTGGTATCTGTCTCAAAGAGGTCCACCAGGTTTAGGAGGCATGATCTGCCCTTAACAAAGCCAAACTGGGTAGGGTCCAATGTTTGAAGGTTCCCAATATCTCTGTTAATGAAGTCCATGATGATGTGTTCCATAGCCTTGCAGACCAGGCTAATCAGGCTTATAGGGCGATAGTTCCCAGGCTCTGTTGTGGCTCCACCTTTGTGGAGTGGGAAGTGGGATAACTGTTGCTGTGCACCACTCTATGGGTACGTAGCCTGTAGAGAGGCTAAGTTTAAACATTGTGTTTAGGTGAGGGGTTAGTTCATTTTGGAGCTCGTGTAAGACACAGCCTGGGACACCGTCTGGCCTCATTGAAGCTGTATTTTTGGCTTTGGATAGGGCTGTTTTAACCTGTGTGTCAGCGATTGCCGGGGCACTACATTCTTCTGGTATGGTTATGGGCCTTTTAGGGGGTGAGAGGGGGGTGAAGTTTGTACTAAACCTGTCTGCCAGAATGTTGGCAATATCAGTTGGTTCAGTGTATTTTGTGCCATTCTGCACTAACTCAAAGCAGATCTGAGAGTTTCCACTTAGGTTCTTGACATAGCTAAAGAACACTTTGTGGTTATCTTTGGAGTCCTTCGCAATTTTTCTTTCGAAGCTAGCCTTGGATGATTTTATGAGGGATCGCATTTTCTTGCTGATACTGATCAGGGGTGTCTTCTTCTTGGTATTTTAGTCTTTTCTGCACTAGTTTCCTCCTTCTGTTGAATAGCTTGTTTATGGAAGGGGTCCACCAGACCGGTTTCCTTTTCTTGGAGGAGTGAGTCTTGGTTTTGCTTGGGATAGCATGATCCATGCATTCTTGCAGGTGCTTATCATGGTGGTTTTCTTGGTTGGGGGTGGGGCGGAATGTGGATATCCAGAGTGATTAGTCTATGGTCTGATCTAACCAGCGAGGGTTTGATCTCTGGTGTAGAACACCGGTCGCCCATGTTGGTGATGACCAGGTCCAATATGTTGCCAGCTCTGGTGGGGGTGTTGAACTGTTGATCCAGGCTGTTTGAGTTTATAAATTCTAGGAAGCATTGGGCAAGTGAGTTATTATTTGAGTAGTTCTCCCAGCTAATGTTTGGGTAATTGAAATCAACAAATATTAGGGTGGTTGGTCGGACCTTCATATTTTCCAGTGTCTCCAGAAATGCAGACTGGGGGTCCTGGGTCATGGTGGGTGATCTGTAGCAAGCTACAATTTGAATTGCAGTTTTGCCCATTAGTTGCACATGGATGATATCTGAGGCATTGTGCTGTGCCACTAACGTGATGGTTTGGGTATCCTTGATGAATATGGATACACCCCCACCTTTTGTGTTTCGGTCCGGGTTCTGTGGCTGAAATGTATGGTATGAGTTATAGCCTGGTAGTGCTGGGGTGGCCTCTGGAGCCTTAAACTAGGTTTCTGTTACTACACAGATATCAATGTTCTCCATACTGAGGAGTGCCTCGAGTGCATGCATTTTGAGGTTAAGACTTCTGGCGTTGAGTAGCATCACCGTCAGTTTTTGGTTACTTGTGCTATTTACAGTGGTGGGTTTGTCTTTTGAGCCTTGCCTAAAAAAGGTACTATGAGGGCAGCAAAAGCCTTGGACAGTATTTGAAAGCCTAAGGGTGACAGGTGCAAGCCATCTCTTGTGAAGCAATGTGGCTTACCGAGCATGTCATCTCAGGTGGACAGATACTGGATCCCCTTTGAATGACACCAAAAACTTAGCCAATTGTTGAAATTGATAATTTTTTTCTTTATATTGTGGCATCATTCTTGGTGAGGGCAGGATGCTACTCAGGGTCAGGGTCATACCGGCCTGGGCTACGTGATCAGAGAGCTCTTCCATGTCTCTTTTCATGTAGTCCAGGAAGGTACATCTCAGGTCATTCACACCAATATGGACAATGACAGAGTCATATTTGTACTTGTTCTGGAGTGACCTGAGTGCTTGTGTTATGTGACAGATCCTGGCGCCCGACAGACAGTTAACTGTAACCTTCTCCTTGTTCAGCCTTGTTAGTGGGACATCAGTGTGCCTGACTATAGAGTCACCTATTACTAGTGTGTTGGGTATGTTATTTTGCCTTAAGGGCTGTGGTTGCATGGCACACTGATTATGTGAAGTATGTGTTTCATGGTTTGTGATGGGGTGTGGAGGTTGCTTGGGTGTATGCTTTGGAGGTCTCTGTTGTTTTGCAGATTTTTATTTAGAGCCTCCGAGTATGTTTTCGTGTATTTATGTGTGTTATTTGACAGTGTTGGTTTAGTAGGTTTATGTGAGACTGGTGGTGTGTTGCAAGTATTTTTCTTCTCCTCTTGACTGTCAGTTCCAGTCTTGGGTTGAGAGAGCTTTGCCTCCAGTTTGGCTGTATAATTGCATCTCTCGCATATATTAATGTTTGGTGGTAGGAGGAGATGGCTGTCTGTGTACATGAGGCAATTGTAACATTACCTCAAAATGCCCAGATTCACCAGTTGGACTGGAGAGTACACCTGAAACTGCCCTTTGGACATAACTGAATAGGCAAAGTGAGCAGTGTTACTGATTAGCTGGTAGGGATGAATAGAGAGCCTTATCTATTTGGACAGTATAGGGGGTCTAGTGCTAGGGTTAATAAGTGCTTGCTATGAGTTTTGAGCAAGTGCTGGGCTGTGAAATTAATGGTTTGAGTGCTTAGGTTGAAAGTTTGTCTAGTTCCAAGGGTAAATTGAAGAGCGGACTTCATGAAGCTGGGAATAGTTTAACCCTAGCTAACTGGCACTATCCGGCGTGCAAAACCACACAAATGCATTTTTATAGCAGGGAAATGAAAGAGATAGAAATTAGCCCAAAATGGCCAATAAACAACTAACATCTCGGCTACAGCAAACAAAGCACACAAATTTCAGAAAGAAACAGATCAAAAAAGCAGGCACAATAAGCCATTAACCAGAAATTCCCAGCTCAGAAGGGCAGAATCTAGCCTCTCCTCCCACAAGAGTGCAGACTAAAAACCTTCTTAATGTAAAATAACTGGCCTAAAGCCCAAGTGCTTAAGCCAGAACTAATGCACTTTTAGAATAACAGACACTGAGCCTTCAATCAGCAATTCCCAACTTAGAAGGATGTAAGCTACCTGTCCTGCCACAACAATGCAGACCACAAACCTTCTTAATGTAGAACAACTGGTATGAAGCCCAAGTGCTTAAACCAAAAGGCTTAGAATAACAGCTACAATTTAATCAGGCTACTACCAAGCAGTAATAACTGCAGCAGAATAATACAATTAAGTACTTTTAAGAAGAAGCACAAGCAAAATAAGGTAATAAAGTGGGAAGAAACACAAATACAGTAAAAGCAGATGAATAAAGTGCATTTTTTAATATATAACACTAGAAAATGAGCAAACTGATTTTAACAAATTACCCAATTAACCAGTAAAAAAACTCAAAACTGAGTCCTGTTCCAACAGTCTTCAATCTGAAAATTTCTAACCGCACAGTCCTGTCACTAGGGTGCAGGGGAATCTTCTCCAAAAAAGATGGCCTGGATTAGTGCTCAAGTTATACAAACAAAGCCAGATTCAGCAGGCCTAAATCTAGTCTATGCTACAGCAGACAAGGTGCACCAATATCAGAAGAACAGTTCAAATGGGCAGGCACAGTAAGCCTTTAACTAGAAATTCCCAGCTCAGAAGGGTAGAATCTAGCCTCTCCTCCCACAAGATTGCAGACCACAGACCTTCTTAATGTAAAATAACTGGCCTGGAGCCCAAGTGCTTAAACCAGAACTAATATACTTTTAGAATAACAGACACTGAGCCTTCAATCAGCAATTCCTAACTTAGAAGGATGTAAGCTACCTGTCCTGCCACAACAGTGCAGACCACAAACCTTCTTAATGTAAAACAACTGGTCTTACACCCAAGTGCAATAACCAAAAGACTTAGAATAACAGTTACAATTTAATCAGGCTACTACCAAGCAGTAATAAATGCAGCAGAATAAGCACAATTGAGTACTTTTAAGAAGAGGCAAGAGCAAAATATGGCAATAAAGCAGGAAGAAACAAAAATACAGTAAAAACAGATACAGTGCAAGTTGTTAATTTTTTTATATAACAATAGAAAACAAGCAAACCGATTTGAACAAATTACCCAATTAACCGGTAAAAAAACTCAGAACTGAGCCCTGTTCCAGCAGTCTTCAATCAGACAAGTTCAGGGCGTAAGTGGGTATGCCTACTCAAATGTTCTCTCTATATAAGACAGGATGAGCTAATGAGACTAGACTAGGATAAAGCTGGGATAGGGCAGAACAGATGGGAATGGTAGGAGTGTCTGAAATCAAAATATGATCTCACTGTACTCAGTTGAGCGAGCAAATGAGATGGGCCCAGGAGGAGTGTTCAAACATAAATTTACAGGAGGGGCAGTCAGTTCCAAAACCAACAAGATTAATACCACAAGAAGAACAGGGAGGGTGGGTGAAGAAAACTAACTGCAGACAGAGAGAGAACAGAGAAAGAGCTCACAATTTTCAGTAAACAAATAAATAAGCAGATACATGCAGTACTATTTTTAACACAATATTCAGTGAAACAATAAACAGAAAAAATAAAATTCAGTACTATCTTATAACACTACAAGTTTGTAATTATCTCAGCTTGTAATAAAGTTGATGTAGGGTATGCAAAAGCTAACCAAACAGCTCCAGTATGCAACTATTCAGCAGAGATAATTTCAGAGATAAGCGACTAAGACTTTAAGACACAGAGAATCCCTCTATGCTGAGACTTCTTCACCAAATAACAATGAAGTGAGAAGAATAAACTAACTGCAGACAGGGAGAGAACAGAGAAAGAGCTCACAATTTTCAGTAAACAAATAAATAAACAGATAAATCCAGTACTACTTTTAACACAATATTCAACGAAAACAAAAAACAGAAAAAATAAAATTCAGTATTATCTTAAAACACTGCAAGTTTGTACTTAGCTTGTAATAAAGTTGATGTAGGGTATGCAAAAGCTAACCAAACAGCTCCAGTATGCAACTATTCAGGAGAAATAATTTCAGAGATAAGGGACTAAGACTTTAAGGCACAGAGAATCCCTCTGGGCTAAGACTTCTACACCGAATAACAACAAAATGAAAAGAATAAACTAACTGCTAACAGGGAGAGAACAGAGAAAGAGCTCACAATTTTCAGGAAATAAATAAATAAGCAGATAAATGCAGTACTATTTTAACACAATATTCAATGAATCAATAAACAGAAAAAATAAAATTCAGTACTATTACAGGTGGGTCACCAGTACTGGTGGGTCAGGGTCCCTCCTGCAGGCAAACTGATGTTAGTGTCAATACAGACTCTGACAATGATGATAGGTATGGTGAGTCACAGGCAGGGTTGTCAGGGGCTGAAGCTGTGCCATAGGTTGACATCCCTCTTTTATCCACCCCATCCCTGCACACAGTCACAATGCCTATAGATACCCCATCACCAGTGGCCATAGATGAGGAACTGTTGGCGGGTGGTGGCATGGGACAGGACAGTGTGTGGACTATGTCAAGTGTGTCTGTACACAGCAGCCATAGCTGGATGACTGGTGAGGTACCACACAGGCAGATGTACAGGGGTGCTCATAAGAGGGCTGCTGGCCATCATGCCCCTAGCAGAAGTGCCACAGCAGGTGTCACTAAGCTCATGTTTTGGGTCATCATGGAGACACAGGCATGTATGGAACATTACACCAGACAGAGTCTGAGGCTCCAGAGGGCTACTCATTCTGCTGTACTTGACAACATCTGTGATCTTGCAGGTGTCCACTGTTATATTGCAGAGGTCCTGGATAGACAGTTGAGTGAGATGGTGGGAATCCTCGACCTTGTGGTGTCTGAGTTAGAGCATATGGTGGGAGTAGGGTATCAGCCACGTGGATGTAGGTCAGCAACACCAACAGGTGGAGGTCTATGTGGATGTGTAACAAGTCACAGCCACTCCGTAGTGGCAGTACCAGCACCAGCACTGCAGGTGGGTGCTGTACATACCACGATGAAGCAGACCATGTGCACATTGTCCTGGGCGGTCCCAACAAGGACATGGATCCAGTGGACATTTGTCATCATCAGGGGAGAGTAATACATCTGGGCTTCTACCTGGTACAACCTGTGTAACCCCTGGCAGGCACAGTTCCCATGTCCATGGCTGGACATGGTGAACTTTACACCCTGCCATGTACAGTCTGCAGCTGTCCAAAAAAAACCCTGTATAGGGCAGCCACATGGCAGAACTGTGTGCATACATACACACACACATCACCAACACAGCTAGGGCACCTCCATACCTACACACACCACATCTGCACAGCCCAATTGATAAATAACCCCTTAACACACACACACACACACACACACACACACACACACACACACACACACAAACACACACACACATGATGTCAAACAAATATCTCATTCTAGGTCTCTGGCAAACCCACAACACACCCTCTGCAAATGATGATACCTGTGCCACATCCCTGTCATCCATACCATTGATGCAAGGACATGTTAATATAGTTCTGATGCACAAGGTGAATGTACTAAGGTTTAGTAATGTAATGCTGTTTAACATGTTTTCAGCTGGAATGTTTAATGCTTACATGTCAGGGTGTGTAGGTGTCCATCCACGATGCATTATAGCTGTTATTAACACTAAATGATTGTTGTCTCCATAATGTATTCAGTTTGTGCTGTAGGTGTCTATGTGTCAGCAGGATGTAGGCCTGCTGTCCTTTCCTACAAGGGGTATGGCACTGTGGTGACACATTGACTGTGTCATATCCTGGGTACAACTGAACACAAGTAACAATTCTGTATAACAGTTACTGCATGTGCCACATGGCTGATAGGTCTGAGGGGTGTATACAGGTGAGTGCATGGTGGCTGATGTCTGCAGCTGTTCTACAGTGACAATGGTAAGTGTACTGGGTGGCACACATCAAATGTTTGTGAATAACACACACACACACACACACACACACACACACACACACACACACACACACACACACACACACACAAACACACAGATGCTTTGGTGCTGATACAATACACAGAGAATACTGTACACATGGATGCACTTAATTTTCCAATGAACTCATTTTGGCCTATGCAATTCCACAAAGACAAACTAGGCAAAACATCACATCAGTAAATAATCAGTCTGCCAGTTTAATGTCATTGACGATGGTACTGGCATGGTATATGTCCTCTTCCCCAATGTAGTGCAATCCTGAAGTTGGTAAACATAGGTCTGCTGGTGTGGGTGGCACAGCCCCCCACTTTGGAGGGTGTGGGGTGACGTAGAACCACACATAGTGTGATTAACAAGTACTTAACCTGTTAACATAAACTGTACAATATAACAGCAGACTAAGCAGGGGAATATGCACAACAATAACCCCAATGAGGGTGGCTGTGCCCCCATCAACCACAACCAACTATATATACCAACTCGAGTATCGCTGTACAGCTGTAAAATGGGGAAGAGGGCATTTACACATCTACTAGTTTTGATGGAATGAATTTCCGCAAGATGATTCTTTTGAAATGTTAGTTTTTGCCAGTTAGTTCTCAGACAAATGATCTCCTGGGACATGTATTTTCTGCAAAGTGAAGTAGATCCTTTCACATAGGCACACAACTGGTAACACTGAGAGTAGAACCCCTACCTAGGTACTTCTTGCTACTAATGTGTTTGGCCTTAATTGCACACACCACAGAGCTTTTAGCATGAGGTGGGTCCCGAGTTTCTTGTTAAGTGAAGAACATCACCAGGTTTTGTACAGTATGGTAATGGGGGCTGTACTGGATGTTAATGAACAATACATAGTATGACATACTATCATATATACATTGACAAACTCATAACAGTCATAGATACATCTGACAGACCTGGGTGTAGCAGTGCTAACTACCTTATCAGTGAGTACATTCTGTTACAGAGAATTTCCACACAGCACATGCATCATTGGGCTAGATAGTGTAATCAGTTACCTGTATGGTTGATGGTGACAGTGGTCCTCATACAGTGGACCTTGGGACATGTACTGGGGGTACCATGGTGTAAAGATAGTATACCCAGCACTCACACCCCACATTGGATATTGTACTCACTGAAACCCATGATAATGCTCTGACATTTCCACAATCACACATTGACCAGGACTGCAATACAACCCCTTGTCTTTCTAATCAGTGCTACTACAGGGATATGCATTTATTGCACATGCCACAGGGATAGTAGGGTGAGGGTTTGTCATGGCTCTCCTAATGTCAGCAACATCACTATCCCTTATAATGTATGGCAAGTTTTATTGTAGTTGTAGAATGGAGTCTCAGAATGCTGTCTCCTACAAATAAACACACTCACACAAATACACACACTTTCCAGGACTCGGAGGGTAAACCATGCCTATCTACACATTTGTAGAACAGTGTTATGCTGATACTGCAAGCTCCAGGTAGCCGATAGGGTGAAGAGTGTAACAAGTTACATTTAACATCAATTACAGCAGCAGCCATTTCTAAGTATGACAAGGGGGTGTAGTGGGTGAGAAGGCCTTTAGGGTATTGTCAACTACACGTTTGCAAACACACAGACACTGTTATTCTCAGTAATGCACACTGACACATTGTCAGTACTGGGGTCCATAGGTGCAGGTGTTCCTAGGTGTGTACGAGGCTAATGTCCATAAAGAGATGAGAAGTGTAGGGGATTTGGGTACACTGGTATCATGTCACCTGACATTTGTCAGCATGCCATCTATCAACTGATGCCACTTGAGTGATCCCCGGGGTGACAGTTAAATTCAACATCCAATTATCTGGTTTTCTCTTGCAGAGAGCCAGTGAGGAGCTACAATTGACATGTATGCAACATGTATTACATAACATTGCCAGTGTCTGGGTTAGAGACCTGTACTCAAGCATGTTCTGTTGACTGTGGTAGTCTGGTTGAGGTATCCATGGCATGTGGTGCATACAGGGTGGGGTTTCCTAGCTGTGGCATTCATAACACAGCTGGGCAGACATGTCAGTGTCAGTCAATCATAGATTGCCTGTAAACAGCCAGGATGGATACCTGACATCTGCACATCTCTACAAAGGACAGACAGAAATCAGCAAGCAAACAGGTTATGCATTAGGATGAATGTTTTGACAGATAGATGTCTAACACTGATAAATATGCCATTGCTACATGACAGCAGCCCTCAATGACATGTCCTAAACACATAGTAGTCTATAGTTAATATCCACATATCACATCAATATCCAGTAGCAGATACTTAATAGCATACAGCTCACACACCAAGAACACGATAGTCAGTACTCAGAGTCCAGCTTTGCATACAGGGGTGTATTGTTCCAGTACTACAATCTGCAATCTACTCTTACTTCAGAAAGCACTGTTAAAAGTAGTAACGTAATGATACAATACATGCAAGTGTGACTGCATATAACCTGAGATACTACCCATGTATGAAACACATACAAAGAGAAAAGATTGTTGTACTAGTCATGTATACTCAGGTGCTCCATACAGTATATTCACACCCCTTGCTACTGTAATGACAGCGCATAGAAGCATGATATGTACATGGAATTAAATACACTTATTAAAGATATCATTACCCTGGTTACCAGGGCTGAGCTATGCTTAGCAGGTGTAAGCATTGCATAAATGTAAATGCTAAGCAGATTTGCGCACTGGTAAGCGAAGCCTACATGGTGTAAGCGCCTTTTCATTTAACCGTACGTTAGCACCGCTTAGCTTCGCACAAACAAGAGCAAACCCACTTAAAGCTGCTCAAAACTGCCTTAACCACTCTGTATCCAAAAGTCCTTGTTCTGCCTAGCAACAAAATAAACAGCTTTTGCAAGTCTTGAACCCAGCACCCTGTACACTATAGTCACAGCAGTTAACCATTAAGCCATCACAGCTGTGATGGTGTATTTTGTTTTTTCAAATATATCAATCAGTACACATACTGAATAGAAGTGAACAACTGCTTTGACTACTACAATTGTTTAGTACTTGTAAATGAAAATAGTGTTGAATCAGTCATGTTTTTATATCTAAATATTCACATATCAGATAAATATGGTGGGATACATCTGGGAAGGTATATGCAACACTCATGTTTACACATAACAAAGATATATATATATATATATATATATATATATATATATATATATATATATATATATATATATATATATATAGATAGATAGATATACACATACATAAAACATATGCCCATACCATGTAGTGGAGTCATAGATATATATATATATATATATATATATATATATATATATATATATATATGGTTTACTATCATAATTCCGATGTGCATCCTGTCGACACCACTACAGGGGGTCGAATGGTGACAATGTTGAACCCGACATTGCCAAAGTACAAATCCCTCCCCTATCTCGACCCATGTTAAAGCCCATTCGGAGGTCAAATTCGCGATGTACTTTCAGCAATGTCAGAATTCGACATTGTCACTTTCATGCTTGGGATTCGGAGATACCGGCATTCGACCGAATGCACTTCGGAATTATGACAGTAAACTGATATATATATATATATATATATATATACACATACATATATATATATATATATATATATATATATATACACATATATATATATATATATATATATATATATATATATATATATATATATATACATACATACATATATAACATGTGCCCATAGCATGTATTGGAGTCAGTCATACCTCAGCACCAATAGTCACAACCTCTTAGTGCAAAGGAATGTAATGCAAGTATTGCAGGTATAAATGTAGAATGTCGCTACAGTAGCATGGGTTGTGTCAACAGACATGTGTAGGAAGTCACTTCTGATACTGACATGTACACCATCAGTTACTGACAGAAATCACAAGATCATCATAGTGAAGTACCACACAAATCATAATGATCCTGTTCAATACAGTAGAGATATGACCAATAAACGTGGACAGTCTGACACAATCTGGTCACTCCAGAGGTATCTCTGTCATTGTATGTGTCTCTCTCTTCCCCACATCTCTGTGTGTGTATGTTTGACATATTATAGTGTGTTGGCCTTGGATATTTGTGAGTATTCCTATCCAATGTGTGTGCAAAGCATGAATGGTATACAATGTGGTGTGTGCGCACAGACATCTGCGACTGACAGATATGTATATTCCACTGTTGCTGACAGACATGGACTTCATTTCTCTAAGTGTAGGAGTATGCCCAGTGAGACCTTCTGTATTGACTGTGTGATTCCATTCGAGGCATGTTGTACTCCTGTCCAGGATTTGGTGTTCTACACCTATAGCTATTAACCTGTTTCTGCAAGTTATCTGTAGATAGGTTGACAATATGGAGTCACAACGGGCGACAGATAGTAGGATACTGTAACTATTGTCTCTTTGCTGCTTGTGTTACATGGTTGGTGTTAGCAGAGATATTCAGACGTATGTACTGTTTTACACTGTGATGTATTATGTCATCAACTACTGACAGATATACTTATTTGATCACAGTTATTTCCTGAGAAATACAACATGAATGAAGCTGTGTCCAGTATTGTGGTCTGCAGCCTACATATTCTTGCACACTCATGCCATTCTGGAGGGGTAGCTGCAGGCACTTGCTGATGGGTCTGTGTAAATGGCCCAGGACCTTGGTACTGTGGTAGCTGAGGATCTCCTGATTGTACACATATCGACGTAACAGAATGGCCATATCCTGCTGTGGCCATACCTCTTATTTGCACAGATTCATCCAGGTTACCCAGAGGCAGAGCTCATATATCTAGTCAGTTCCCCTTCACATTGTGGTTTATGAACAGGTTTGTAGCCACCCATTACTGGGTTTGCAGGCAGGGGTAGTATGGGCACACAGCAGAGTTTCAGACTTCACATACTCCATGATGTCCATGCTTCTACACCCCCCAACTCTGTTATTCTATCCTCTCCCTAACATTATCTGAGTGATATCTGAGAAGTATCCCTATAGTTGTTCCTTCATCTCAGTGGTATTTAGGGGTTGGTCCACAGTTCATGCAGTAGGACATGGTGGGCATGCTAGTGGGACTTGTCAACATGACCTTGCATTTGTGTTCTGTGGACTGTGTTATGTTGTTAGTTGGTACCCCATGAGATAACATACATTGGCAGTATGGGTGAGGCACAGGTCTTTGATAGAGGACTGTAGGGCATTTGGTAGTGATGCAGGCCATCTGTAGTAGGCCTGTGCATTCTGTCACTCCTACATTTCCAGGCTGCGAGCCACTGGATTTCCCTGGGGTGACAGGGTAAGTGTGTGAGGTGTTAATGACAATACTTCCTGTCCATATTAATCCATTAGTCTGGATGCTGGCAAGGTGCTGCTTACAGCTAGGGACACACCTGCATGGGACACCTCTTCAGCATGCTGCATTCTGTGGGTATTCCCATACAGAAGTGGGGGGTCATACTGTACTCATTCCCAACAGCAGGAATATGACCTGTGATAAACCTGTGGTTGATGGTGGGGTGAGCTGAGTGAATGTGTGATATGGAAGTTTCTTGCAGCTGACTCACAGATATACCTGGGACATTTCACTTATGCTGCCTTGTGCGGGGACATAGGCAGTCTCTCATTACTTCATAACTGTGCCTTTAAAGGTCTGCCAGTGATTGGCCAGACTACATCAGTATTTCTAACTACACAGACAACTAATGTGCTGCTAACCTGTATGTACAATTCCAAAGGTGTGTGCAGTTGACAGTTACATTTTATGCAATCTGTCTAGGGTACTTCCACCAGTGCACTGTGTGCATGTCTGGGCCCACATTCATGGCATGTCAATCTTTCAGACTGTGACAGATATTGACATCTGGACAGTGAGTATGGATGACTGCTGACACAGGTATTGCTGAGATGCATTATGGTTGGCACTGCAGTTGTTGGAACATGGCCCTGTTATCAACAGTACTGGCCATAGGCCACCGAGACACAACCCTCCATGCCTACATGCTGACCACTTCCAGACAATATTGAACACACAACCTAACACACAGACCCTTGCATATTGTACACATGTAACAATCTATCCTGTAAATTGGGTCAACTCAGGTAATCTGTGCTCCACTGTAATTAAACCCACACATACATGTTACTGCATTTCAACATAGGATTGTGGTGGGGGGGGGGGACACCTGACAACTGTAAACATTTGCTATGACTGTACTGGTATTTCAGGTACTCTGTTGGCTTACATTTTGTTTTGTATTCTGACCTATCATGCAGACTACAGGCATATCAGTAGAGTAGAGATCTTAGGTTTTATTGACCTAAATTTCAATTTCTGACTTCTTACCCTTCAGAACTAACATACAACTGCCAGACCTGTTGTAGTCTGTCTGTGTAGGTCTGGAGGGGGGCTGGTAACCATTGCCATCAATTGGAGGCCTTACCACAGCCTTTCCTTATGGTCATCTACACCTGTCCTGCTGGGTGAGGCTGGTGTTGGGTATGTGAGCCTCACTGACATGCATGTGTGTGTCCAATGGACACACACATTTGGGCCACCACATGTACTGCAGTGGGATTTGTCACCTTGTCTAGAACTGCCTACTTTGTTGACACTAGTACTTGTTATGAATTTCATGCTGCCTATATAGGTGTCCACTATCTGCTACCATCCCATTCAGCCACCCGATTCCCTTGCATGCTCACATCCATACCATAGATACAACTAGCAGCACATACTACTCCATTCAGCAATTGATAGGAAGAGTGACTTACCTTGTGGCTGTGCTAGTATTGAGGATGGTGCTGGAGGGCTGACTATGTCAGATGCACATAGTATACTCCCTATACATCGTAAAGCACAGGTAGTGTCAGGTTTGGCATCCCTTTTATTGTATGTGTGAGTCAGGGAGAGGTGTCATTCACTGGGTCCCTACCATGTCAGTGTATATGCTATGCATTGCCTCTTTGCCAAAGCCTGGGCATATTGGGCATGCTTCCTTCTGCCTACATGGGCAGACTCAGGTTGTTCCTCCCCTCTGTGCCTGTGATGGCCTTGACAATGGTGGGGGGATGTGTGGCCTTGCCCAGTGTTGTTCCTGCTGCAGCTGTTTTCACAGGATTATATTGTATAGCATGGCACATACAATAAACATTTGTGTACACATAGCTGGTGAGTATGGCAAGGCTCCAACCGGATATGTCCAGGCAGCGGAACCGTGACTTGAGCATCTCAAACACTTGCTCTATTATGATTCTGGTTTGTGCATGTGCCTCATTATTGAGTTCTTTTTTGTGTGTGTGTGTGCATTTCTGATGGGTGTCATCAGCCACGGCTCCAGTGCCTAACCAACATCCCCCACTAGGTGGCCATATGAGAGGTCCCCATTGGCAAATTTCTGGTACAGCTGTGTCATATGCCAGATGTGGGAGTCATGATAGCTTCCAGGGCTGCCAGCACACACATTCAAGATAATGCCCTGGGCATCACACATGACCTGGCAGCTGATGGAGGGGAAGCCCTTGCAGTTTATGTAGCCCCTAACCCGCTCACTGGGTGGTGCTTTGATGTGTATGTGCATGCAGTCTATAGTACCCACTACCTCAGGGTATTCTGCTATTTGGTGGAAGAGATGCATATTGCTGGTCAACGCCTCACGGGTGTTGAGGAAATATATGCACTCACCGGCATGTGCTGACATAACATCCAGGAACTGGTTGAGTACACTGGATGCTGAAAAGAAACAGGAAATAGCAGCTCTGTTCACATCTGAGCATTGGGTATGTGCGGCCACCTTGGGGCTTAAACGGGAATGCAATGGGAAGGGAAAACAGCAGTAGGAAGGCAGTCAAGGAGAACTAGCATAACTGGCAGGTGCAATGTATCAAAATCAGCCAATTACACAGGCAGCAGCCCAGCCCAGCATACTACTATAAACTATGCAAACACCTTTCACTCTGTTTTTTCCCACAAACTCTACACCACCGGTGTATACAGATGAGAAAATTTTACCTGACAAAACTAATAAAATAATAGGGGCTGCTGTTGCTCTCATACATCAATATGTGGAAGAGGCTGACGGTGGTGAGGATGAGAATGCTGATGACCAACCCACAGTGAGGAGAAGGAGAACAGTGTACAGACCCAGGGTAACCTACCCGGGGCAACATGAGCTGGAGATAGTGGAGCTCTATAGGGTGGACAAGGACATCATTCAGCAAATTGTTGAGCTGTGCCAGCCACACCTCACACACACAGTGCCAACAGTGGGGAACCCATCCCAGTGGATACCAAGGTACCAAGGTATGTGTAGGGTTACGAATACTAGCCACAGTTACCTTCCAAAGGCCAACTGGGGATATCATGGGGATCTCACGGGCATCAGCATCCAGGGTACACCACTAGTTCCTGGATAACATGTCAGCACATGCTGGTGAGCACATATATTTCCTCAACACCCATGAGGCGTTGACCAGCAATATGAGTCTCTTCCACCAAATAGCAGAATACCCTGAGGTAGTGGGTGCTATAGACTGCACACACATACACATCAAAGCACCAACCCATGAGCAGGTTAGGGTCTACATAAACCACAAGGGCTTCTCCTCCATCAACTGTCAGGTCATGTGCGATGCCCAGGGCATTATCATGAATGTGTGTGCATGCAGCCCTGGAAGCTATCATGACCCCCAATTAAGTGTGTGTATATGTGTAGGTATCTACTTCAGTTTGCAGAAAATATATGTCCCAGGAGGTCATCATTCCTAAAACTGACTGGCAAATGCTAACATTTCAAAGGAATCCTCTTTTGGAAATTAATTCCATCAAAACTAGTAGTAGATGTGTAAATGCCCTCTTCCCCACTGCACAGCTGTACAGTGATACTGGACTTGGTATATATAGTTGGGTGTGGTTGTTGGGGGCACAGCCACCGTCATTGGGGTTATTGTTGTGTGTATCCCCCCGCTTAGTCCGCTGTAATACTGTACAGTTTATGCTAACAGGTTAAGTAGTCAATCACACTATGTGTGGTTCTACACCACCCCACACCCTCCAAAGTGGGGGGCTGTGCCACCCACACCAGCACACCTATGTTTACCAACTCCAGGATTGCACTACATTGGGGAAGAGGGCATATACCCTGCCAGTACCATCGTCAATGACATTAAACTGGCAGACTGATTATTTACTGATGTGATGTTTTGCCTGTTTTGTCTTGGTGGAATTACATAGGCTGAAACGAGTTCAGTACAAAATTAAATACATCCATATGTACAGTATTCTCTGTGTATTGCATCAACACCAAAGTCTGTCTGTGTGTGTGTGTGTGTGTGTGTGTGTGTGTGTGTGTGTGTGTGTGTGTGTGTGTGTGTGTGTGTGTGTGTGTGTGTGTGTGTGTGTGTGTGTGTGTGTGTGTGTGTGTGTGTGTGTGTGTGTGTGTGTGTGTGTGTGTGTGTGTGTGTGTGTGTGTTATTCACAAACATTTGGTGTGTGCCACCCAGTACTTTTATCATTGTCCACTGTAGAAGGGCTGCTGACATCAGTCACCATGCATTCACCTGTATACACCCCTCAGACCTATCAGCCATGTGGCACATACAGTAACTGTTTTACAGACCTGTTACTTGTGTTCAGCTGTACCCAGGATATGACACAGTCAATGTGTCACCACAGTGCCATGCCCCTTGTAGGAAACAACAGCAGACCAACCTCCTGCTGACACATAGACACCTACAACACAAACTGAATACATTATGGAGTCCACAATCAGTTAGTGTTAATAACAGCTATAATGTATCATGGCTGGACAGCTACACATCCTAACATGTAAGCATTAAACTTTCCAGCTGAAAACATGTCACACAGCATTACATTGCTAAACCTTACTACATTCACCCTGTGCCTCAGAACCATATTAGCATGTCCCTGCTTCGATGGTATGGATGACAGGGATGTGGCACAGGTATCATCATATGCACAGGGTGTGTTGTGGGTTTGCCAGAGACCTAGGCTGAGCCATTTGGTTGACATCATGTGTGTGTGTGTTATGGGGTTTCACTATCAATTGGGCTGTGCAGATGTGGTGTGTGTAGATATGGAGGTGCCCTAGCTGTATTGATGATGTGTGTGTGTATGTATGCACACAGTTCTGACATGTGGCTGCCTTATACAGGGGTTTGTTGGACAACTGCAGACCATAAATGGCAGGGTGTACAGTTCACTGTGTCTGGCCATGGACCCAAAAATTGTGCCTGCCAGGGATTCCATGGGCACTACTAGGTACAAGCTCAGATATGGTACTCTCCCCAATGATGAAATGTCCGCTGGATCTGGGTTCCTGTTGGGACTGGCCAGGACCATGTGCATGTGGCCTGCTTTGTTGTGGTGTGGACAGCACCCCCCCTGCAGTGTTGGTGCTGGTACTGCCACTACAGGAGAGAGTGTGACTTGTTGCACATCCATGTAGACCTCCACCTGTTGGTGTTGCTGACCTACATCCATGTGGCTGTCACCCTACTCACAACATATGCTCTAACAGAGACATTACATGGTTAAGGATTCCCACCATCTCAACTAACCATCTATCCAGGACCTCTGAAAAATAACGGTGGGCACCTGCAAGATCACAGATGTTGTCAAGTACAGCAGAATGAGTAGCCCTCTGGAGCCTCAGACTCTGTCTGGTATAACATTCCATATGTGCCTGTACCTCTATGATGGCCCAAAGCATGCATCTGGTGACACCTGCTTTGGCACTTCTGCCAGGGGCATGATGGCCAGCAGCCCCCCAATGGGCACCCCTATACATCTACCTGTGTGGTACCTTGCTGGTCATCTGGCTATGGTTGCTGTGTACAGACACACTTGCCATAGTCACCACACTGTCCTGTCCCATGCCACCAGCCACCAACTGTCCCTCATCTATGGCCACTGGTGATGGGGTATGTATAGGCATTGTGACTGTGTGCGGGGATGGGGTGGATAAAAGTGGGATGTCTACCAATGAAGAAGATAGTCAGACACCCTTCATAAGGGATGCCTACAACAACCTGCTAACCAGTCCACAGGACATCAAAGGCAGATGGAAGGAGTATTTCCAGCAGCTTCTGAAAGAAGAAAATCCCACAGAAGCTGTACTGCCCCAGAAACAGCCTACAATGAGGGAAGAAGAGGAGTCCACCTTAGAAGAAGTAAGAACAGCACTAAGGAAGATGAAGTCAGGGAAAGTAGCAGGCTCAGATGAGGTCACAGCAGATATGATAAAGATGCTGGGTGAGATAGGGGAGAATGGCTCCTAAGGGTACTAATAGCACTGTAGAGAGAACGGCATATCTCAGATGACTGGAGAATAAGCATACATGTGCCAGTGTACAAGAACAAAGGGGACATCCACAACTGTGGGCAGTACAGAGGGATCAAACTCCTACCACATTGCTTGAAAGATCTGGAGAGGGTGATTGATAAATGGATAGGCAGAGTAGCAGAATGTAAGATGTGAGATGAGAAGTTTGGATTTAGATCAGGATGCAGCACAATTGACCCGATGTTTGCATTGAGACAAATACTTGAGAAGAAGCTAGAGATGAGGAGAGAGTCCAACTGGGCATTCCTAGACTTGGAGAAAGCATATGACAAGGTCCCAAGAAAGCTAATCTGGGCAGTACTGCAGTGGTTTGAAGTCCCGGAAATATTGGCAGAATTAGTGCAGGCTATGTACAAGGACCCAGTGACTCAAGTATGAACAGTGTTTGGCCTCACAGAGGGCTTCCCAGTGGGAGTGGGTGTACATCAGGGTTCAGCTCTAACCCCACTACTGTTCATACTGGTGATGGGCTACGTTAGCAAACAGGTTAGAGGGGACAGATCAACAAAGCTGCTGTATACAGACGATGTTGCAGTACAAGTAGACTCTGAGCTAGAATTTCAGCAAAGGATAGAAGAATGGAATGAAAATCTGAAAGCACATGGGATGAAACTAAGCACAGATAAGACAGTAGTAATGGCAGCAAACTGAGGAAATCAGAAGAAGCTGAGAAAAAAGATAGAAGAGAAGATAGTGGAACAGGTAAACAGCTTCAAGTATCTGGGAGGGGTGGTTGAGGAGAAAGGTAGTCTGAATGAAGAGGTCAAAGCTAGAATCAGAAGGGCTGCAGCCAACTGGCATAAAGTATCAGGTGTAGTCTATGACAGAAGAATGCCCAAGAAGCTGAAAAGTAAGGTGTACAAGACAGTGGTGTGACCAGTACTACTGTATAGTACAGAAACCTGGATAGTAAAGGCAGAACTGTTGAAGAAGCTAGAGATGATGGAAATGAAGTGCCTGAGAAAGGTGGTAGGATGTACACTGTGGGACAGATGAAGAAATGAGGACATAAGAGCAGAAGCCAAAGTAGCTCCAATTCCAGAAAAGATTAAAGAGAACAGATTGCGGTGGTTTGGACACGTGTAGAAAAGCAGAAGACAATCTGGTGATGAAGATTGCGACAGACAGGAAGAAGGTAATAGGAAGTGAGGACATCTAGCAAAGAGGTGGATGGATTGTGTGAAAGAAGATCTGTGACAGTCAGTCATGAGTGTTGAAGAAGGCAGGAGTGTGGCACTGAATCGAGAGAGTTGGTGACAGTTAACACGATACCCCTACTGTATGTAGAAAAAAATGGGAAAAGGGAGCTGATGATGAGATGATGATGTCAACCAATTGCACATTTTCAGCCCCTGACAACCCTGCCTGTGCCTCACCATACCTATCATCATTGTCAGAGTCTGTATGGACACTAAGATCAGTTTGCCTGCAGGAGGGACCCTGACCCACCTCGCCACCTGTGAGGGGAAAACAAAAAATGTAATTTATGACCTGTATGTTATTGCTTACCTCTACACACACTCACACACGCTCACACACACACACACACACACACACACACACACACACACACACACACACACACACACACACACATACTTACAGGCGAGGTGGCACAAAGGTATTACACAGACCTCTCATTACCCAACAGTCAACATGCATGACATATGGCACTCAACAGCATGCACTGCAGCTATACTCAATCCTTGTTACCAACATTATACATCTCTCTAATGCATGAGTTGTGTTAGTAGGTGATGCCCCTTCCCCTGGAACACACTGCATCTGTTCAGCACCCTAGCATATACTGTGAACCATACCTCACGAGTGTACACACCATTGTTGAAAGTGTATATGTGTGGCAGTTATGTTTGCTCTGTTGTTCACAACCCCTATGTGTTTGTCTGGCACATACCTGGGATGATATGATGACAGATGTCAATAGTGAATGCCTGACCACTGATTTGCAGATCTCATCAGCAGCAGTACATGTATGAGCAATAAAATACAATTACACTGACAAACTTCAAAGCTTTCGGTGGCTATGAGGAGTGCAAACACCCTTATTGACATAACAGCCTCTTCCATGATATGCATTGGGGCCACAATACTACATATGTTAACATTACACACACCTGATATGTGACATATGACCTGTGCAATCAAATGCAGTATCAAACAAATGTGCTAGTTGTGCAGATGCTGATTGAGATGCATACAATATGTGGATTGCATAAGTGTGTACACCCTTAACGTGATGGTTTGTTGCAGCACCTGTTAAGTGAACTACAGCAGTCACTAATCCTGGAAGGGGTATACTAGCATGGCTCATCTTCATTTGCCATTATTTGGTCACTCCACCCTGCAAATGTCCCCCAACTCTGCCGGATTGCAAGGTCAGCTCATGTGCACAGCCCTTGGAGGTCACACAGTGCCTTCCCTATTGCTGTGGAATCAGGGTTATGTCTGGCACAATTCATGACCTTGACTGAGTTCAGATACAGCCATTCTTAGTGAGCTTTGGATGTATGCTACAGTTCACTGTTGTGTTTCAGGATGAAACCCATCCCCATCCTCAGCCTTATTCCAGATGCTTGACAACTATGGGTAACACATGAGTGTCATTTTGCAGTGTTCAAAATTCAGCTCACCATGTCTACTGGCCTACTTCTTGCTAATGAACAGCAAGACTAAAGGTGTACACTGGCACCAGCAAAGTACAGATGGGGATGGTGGGCCTGAGGCGTAATGAAGTATTGCTTGTGCACCACGTGTATCTTTATTAATACTGTCTGTAGATTTCAGCCTTGGTCTCAGTACACCATTACACATTGCAACACATGCCTTTGGGAGACTTGATGTTATGCATATGCTACCTGTAGAGAGTTCTGGATGATGTTTCCTGTTGAACAACTCTTCCATTTGATTACCCTAACCCACAGGTCACACTTATGCAGAGTCCAGGTAATTGTCGACACAGGTACTGCACAGGCAGTACTTGCTAGACATTCCTGCAAGTCCCTCAGTGTTGCTGCATGTTTCTGGGAAGCCTCCATGACCAGTTTGCAACATGTGTTGTCATCTGTCTTGGATGGGCATCTGTTTATTTCCTACATTAATGTTGTTCCATACTTCAGAGTCACACACATGACTGTCTTCACTGTTTGCCATGATATATGCAATGGTGAGGTAAGGCTATGTCTCCCACTCCTGAGTGCTACCTTTTGGATATGGGATCCATTCCATGGTTTTTAAGATGTGTGCAGGTCACGGCTGCCTCTGTTGCAGATGAGTGGGCAAATGTCACTTCCTGGACAGCAGACTATTACTTGGTGTGACATTGAGGCCATGTACTTGATGGGAGGTGCTTACTCAAGAAGAGTGAATGCTGTCAGTACCTCAAAAGCTGCTTCGACAATATGTTATTTGGAGTGTGTGCACACATATGCTTCTAGTATTTGTTAAGGTATGTATTCCCCATATTTGTTGTCTTAACATAGGATTCCATATTACACATTCATTGCTCATGTTAGGATCACATTGCATGATGTAAAAGGTGTGGAATGTGCTATTGTGATATGCCATTGTGTAGATCTGTAACAGTTGCCATTGTAATAGTGGTGTATACACTGTTGTAGCCACTGTATAAGGGTAATGTTTCAGACATGTCCCTACTGTAGGGCATTTGTCCCATCATTATGTTCATCTCTGTCCACACATGTTGCACTGACAGGTTGTTAGGTATACTGCAGGACTCTTGCATACCCTTCAGAAATGCCACCATGGTGACCACTGTGATGCAGTGTAGTTAACAGCAACAATAAATGAACATGTACAGCATGCATTATGGGTAGGTGTGTTAAATGTGTGCATGGCAAATACCATGGCCATAACATGGCCGGTGTATTGGCAAACCTGAACAAAACAACTCCATACTCACCAGCTACAGGCTGCTGCCCCAGTTTTATACCAGAGGGACCTACATAGTCGTGTGAGAGATGTAATGTCAGTAGCCACACCTGTGGCACTGGTACAGGGTGGGAGCAGCATTTCAGTATATCAGCAGTACAAACCCACAATATTAGAGATGATGCACATCTGTTCATTATTGCACTCCAGCAATAGACTATGTTATCTGACATATGCATGAAGATACTTTACAAATGAAGATGGATAAGCAACAGTGGTCTACTAATGTGCCCAGGGTCTTACCTGCATGCTCCACATCCATTGTGTGGGTAGCACCCACCTCCACAATGCTATTGTCAGGTTCCTGGCTTGGTTGGCGGGTAGGTGCCCCAAGGCTGGTGAGGAGCTTCTCAGCATGTATCAGTGGGGGCTGGATGGCATGACCCCCACCTGTGGCTAGCTGGTGCCACCTAACTGGAGCAGCACATTGACAGGCATGGTGGATGAGATCAGTGCAATGATGTCGCACCTGCTCATAACTGTAGTTATGCAGGCCAACATTGTTTACTCTGTGGACAAGCTCGTTCCACAGGTCATTCCTCTCCTACAGATCATGAGCCATGCCTCCAAAGAGGATTTTGTGATGTTGGGCAAGGAAGTTTATTATTATATCATTCTCCTGGGAAGTATAGACAGGGAGACGCTCCCAGGACATGGTACCTGGAAGATATAAACAGGAAAAAAGGTCTGAGGACCTCATACTGCAAGGATATAATAGTTGTTAATTGACATCCCCCCCCCCCACACACACCATATCTGCAACAATAATCTGAACACACAAATCAATGGATATGTTTACAACAAATGTACTGTTGGGACATATATCCTATTGTTCAATAAATATTGAAATGTGTTTCTATTCATGTTCCATGTTGAAACACTATCATTGGTGGCCTGTTGCTATCAATATAATCCGCATACCATTGTAATGGCCACTGTGGTTCCATATATGCACGTGTTCTGTTTGCTATGCAACTGTTCCAATCTGGTGCTTTGGGTTAATGGGAATATCTATGCATGCTGTTATAACTAATCCTGAATTATGTTGACTGTTACTAACCCACATATGTTCTAAAACTGCTACACAATAGCATGTTTGGGAAGGCTGTTCCCAGCAGACCTACCTCTGCCACATCATCTGGCCATGGCACCAGACCACAGCAGGTCTGGGACCCACCCCGGGACCTCCTCATCTGCTGGTCCTGCAATACCTTCAGGTGAAACCACCTCAGGGGATGGGGCTTGTCCCCCCCTGTGAGCGGGCACAAACACGATCCTGTCACCTGAAGTCAGGTCCAGGGTCTGGTTCATAGGGAGCTCCACAGAGAATTGGGGGATCTGCTACACCAGCTTGAGGACCTCATGGAGCAATTAGATGGTCAGCCTGCCCCTTCTGCTTAGCCACCAGTACAGCCATCTTCAGGGCCGTAAAGGTGCAGTGGTGACTGCCCATGGGTGAGGACCTCATTCCCACTGTTTCCATTTGGGGGATCATGGGCTTTCAATTTCCAAACACCCCTCTCCATCCAAAGTGCCCCCCCCACATGTGTCATATACCACACCTGTATGCTGTCTTGTCTGTC
>NC_056745.1:1513509880-1513529880 GCF_019279795.1 Protopterus annectens
CGGTGCCATGGCCAGATGAGGTGGGAGAGGTGGGTCCATTGGGACCGGCCTTCCCAAACGTGCTATGGTGTTTCTGTTTTAAAATATATGTGGGTTAGTAAAAGTCAACACAATCCAGGATTAGTTATAACAGCATGCATAGATATTCCCATAACCCAAAACACCAGATTTGGAACAGTTGCATAGCAAACAGAACACATGCATATATGAAACCACAGTGGTCATTACAATGCATGCAGGTTACATTGATAGCAACAGGCCACCAATGATAGTATTTCAACATGGAATATTAATATAAACACATTTCAATATTTATTGAACAATTTGACATATGTCCCAACAATAGGCTTGGTTTAAACATACCGATTGATTTGTGTATTTAGATTATTGTTGTAGATATGGTGGGGGGGGATGTCAATTAACAACTTATATATCCTTGTAGTACTCACAACTTTAATGATCATTGCTCTAATCATTATGGTACAGGTATTATTACTATACCCTATAGCCATGGTTTGGGCAGTGGTATGTTTGTACACAGTGTATACTTCAACAGTCTTATAGCTACATTCTACATCTCTTACCTGGTAGACCTGTGGAGGGAATGTTTGTTAACACTACCTGACTGTTTCTACATATATTCCCAGATTCAAAATTAATATTCTGCACATACCTCTCAATCTTTTAATACACACACTATGGACAAAGCTTGACAACATGGGGGTACAAATAGGGACATGTTTTGAATATTGCTGTCATAAACATGGAGAGTTGCTAGAGTGACAGGATTTGTTTTAATATACATTTTCTGAAGGTTTTGAGATCTGAAAATCAAATGTATGTCATTATTTCATGACTACAATTCTGACATCATCCCACTGATTTTCCAGGGGAACAGAGGAACAGGCAGAAATTATGAGCTAATTATCC
The DNA here is from genome assembly GCF_019279795.1 of Protopterus annectens. Lineage (NCBI taxonomy): Eukaryota > Metazoa > Chordata > Ceratodontiformes > Protopteridae > Protopterus > Protopterus annectens. Next base: position 1,513,510,811 of record NC_056745.1, read on the forward strand.
GGGCATTCTGAAAAATCTGTACAGTTGAGAGGTATGATTATGCATACAGCTTACTACCACTTCCAGGATTCGAACCATGGCTGTGTCTGCTGAAAATACAACAATTTAAGCCACAGCAGAGCGTGCTATTTGGATATTGCTGCCAATCTCTTCAGTGTTTTCTGTCTAAGTCACTCTTGGTTGTACAATCTGATTTTGTACTTACAACAGTCTTATAAAGACATTCCTAGACATTTTTTATGTAGCACAGTGTGGGTAACAGTGGTTAACACAACAGTACTATTGAAAGAATGCAACAATAAATGCCATACAATACCAGAGTAAACACAACCAGCCCAGGATTTAGAGCTTTATTGCCAGGGAGTTACAATTTTATTTAAATATGACCTATATGGGACTATTACTGTCATATTCACTAGTTTATTCAGTACAACCGATAAAAAGTTTTTGTACTGCCAGGTGACTTTCTGCTACTTTATATTTATTTGGTATGACTACTACAAGCAGGATTGTTACTCACTAGCCACATGACACAGCCTTTGCAGCCTACTTGCATGGGCTTCCTGACTCACAGCCCACTCAGCAGCAGCTATAAGTGAAATAGAGAAATATTTAGGCATACCTATCCATCATATACACAGGATGGACATTAGTAAACAGTTATTAGTATGAGTACTTACACACTCCTGGGACATCACCTCTCTGCCTTGCTTCTTGGACCCACTCATCCAAGAGCTCCCTCTTTCTCTACTTCAAGTCAGCATAGTGGTGCTGGACCTGCTCACCAGTCCGAGTGATACCAGTGGCACTGGTGAGATCATGGTCGAGATGGTCCCAGGCTTCTGCTTTATATTGGGAGCCCTGCTACTGGCCCTGCAGGAATCTCTCATCATGGTTCTTTACCAGGAGTCCTACCATGACCTTGGACTCCTGTATGCCCCAGCGCTGTGCCCGGAAGAGGATGCCCTCATCAACTCCTGCCATACTGCCTACAGTGGGAAGCTGCAACCAGTTATGAGATGTATTCCCACCTGTGGGGTTTAAATATGGCCAATTTCCTGCCCTTTGCCATGATTGGATGGTTTTAAATATGCTGAGCTAAGCTAAGCTACGGGCAAACCTGATTAACTAAGGTTGGCAGTGCTTAAAGGGACAGGTTAAGCACTGCTTACCTGTGGGCAAATCCACTTAGCTGGGCTACTCATTGCTTAGCAGTCATATTTATACAATGCTTACACCTAGTAAGCAGAGCTGTGCAATGCTTAGCATTGCTTATTTTTTATTTTATAGACTATCTGCTGTATGGCATTGATTCATCACTCATTACATATTATAAATGTGTTTACTGTCTCTGACATCCCCAATGTGCTTTCATTATATTTAATTATTTTTGACTATACTGTATGAGGCACTTGTTTTTATATGGGGGTATCACAAGTTTATTAAACTGACACCTCACATCTGGACCTAATGCAGTACTCCGGTTAACAAATATATGTTATTTAGTAGCTAATAATTAAAAAAAATGTTTATGTACTGCTTTCACATGTAAAATGCAAATTAATTACAATGGGGATCAAACCGGGAATGGCTGTTAGTAAAGCGGACACTCTAACCACTACACTATTGCAATATTGCTTAGGATGGATGTCTCTTGTTATTTAACTTCTTGCGCTGTTTATGCTGGACTAAGCATAGCTAAGCAATGGGCACACCCACACAGCTATGCTTAAACTTTATCGCATTTATAAAAAAAAAAGAATTTTTGTTGTGTGATTTTTATCTATACCCTTCAGAATATCCTTGCTAATACTGAACCTGTTATTTTATCAACTGTTTGCTTTGTGGGACAATTGTCTCTTTTGGCTTTGTCCATATTCCTTACTCTGACAGATTGGGAGGTGTGTGCTATGTCCTTATGCTACCTGTGTTATCCTAACAACTTTTGGCTTGATAGGGACAATTGTCCCTTATGCCTTTGACCAGATCTGTTATCCTGACAGGTTGGGGGGTATTATGAGCGTTCTCGCTCGTTTTTAATTGCTGAAAGTAATTCTGGAGTGTAGGGGGTGTGTGTATTATGAGAGCTCTGCTCTCAGACACACCCACTGTGCCCATACATGGAACCATGTCTGTTTTAGAGCATGGCAGCGTGCCTTCATAAATATGTATTGTGTGCTGCCGTGCTGAACAGGAACTGTCCCTGCCATGCAGAAATAACTTATTCCTGCATGGCTACTTGGTGAATCCCAGGGAGTGTTTTTTTTTTTTTTTTTTATTCAGAAAGCAATGAATTCTGACTGGTCTCGTGGGAGCATGATATGAACAAGTCCCCAAAACAGCAACCATTACCTTCAAACTATCCATTTTTTTCACTCTTACATGACCTGGTAAGTAATTACTCCATTCTATGACATCAAACATGCAGAGAAGCCAGTGCTATTACCACAAGACTTTCCAGAATAGTAAATTCCAGGCAGTTAAGTGTCCCTGTTTTTACAATGCCTTTTATAGGTTCATAGGTTCATAGGTAAGTACTAGGTTATCTGCCAAAAGGCATTTATAAGCCTAGCCAGAATGTGTTGGCTTTCGCCACCCCCTTAGATTAGTTCCCTGCGCCTCAGTCTAGCATAGCCATTAGTTCCCTGCGCCACTGTCCAGCAGAGCTACTGCAGAGATCCTAGGGGTAAATTTTCTGTTTTTCATCCACCCGTCAAGGTTTCTCTTGAAGAGTGTTAGTGAGGGTTTCTGTCTGATGTATATTGGAATCCTGTTCCAAAGAATGGGGAGTCTCTGGGACAGGAATCTATCCCTCCAGCATGTCCTATTTATCGTTGTGGTGAGGTTTATATCTCTAGAGCGTGTGGCTCTCTGGGATTTGTTTTTTTTAGGTGGAGCATGTCTATCAATTCTGGGTTGGACATGGCCTTGTATGTCAGGCAGAGATCACCTCTGAGTAAGCAGTATGCAAATGAGTACAGCTGGAGTTTTTGAGTCGGGCTGCATAGGGCATCTGTTTGAGGCCAGTAATCCTCTTGGTGAGGTACTTTTGTGGTCTTTCCAGCTGTTGCAGGTGTCTTGTACGGTACATCCCAAATGGGACATTGTATTCTATGATGGGTCTAATGAGTGATGAGTAGAGAGGCACAATAACCTCTTTTGTTCTAGATGCGAACCCTTGTGTGATTAGGTGGGCCACATAGGATTTTCTAACCACCTTTGCAATATGATTATCAAAGGAGAGATTACTATCTACTTGGGTCCCCAGATCCCTTATTACATTTTCTGTATTTAGGGGACTACCACGTATGTGGTAGTTCATGGGTACTTTGTTTTTTCCAAAGGGGATGACTATGCACTTTTTGGCATTTAGCTTGAGGCCATGATTTTGACACCAGGTATTCGTCTCAGTGAGACCCATCTGAAGGGGGTCTTTATCAGCTGGAGAATCAGTTATGGCCCCTAGTTTGCAGTCATCTGTGAACTTGATCAGCCATAGTCCTCTTATGCTTGCCTGTACCTCTGAGAAGTACATACTGAACAAGGGGGGTCCTAGGACTGAGCAATGGGGGATGCCACTTGTAACCGGTTTAGAGTTGGACATAGAGCCTGCAACTCTCATCATGTGGGTTCTGTCCATGAACCAGTTGGCAACCCATCTCATGACATAGGGGTTTATATTCAAGTTGGTGAGCTTGTTTATAATACTAGAATGAGGAATGGTGTTGAAAGCCTTTGTGAGGTCTAGGTAGGCTGTGTGGACCTCCTTTCCCTCATCTAATGCCTTGGTAACTGTCTCAAAGAAGTCCACCAGGTTTAGGAGGCATGATCTGCCCTTAACAAAGCCAAACTGGCCAAATGAGTTCCATGATGATGCATTTCGTAGCCTTGCAGACCAGACTAGTCAGGCTTATAGGGCAATAGTTCCTGGGGTCCGTTGTGGCGCCACCTTTGTGGAGCGTGATAACTGTTGCTGTGCACCACTCTGTGGGTACATATCCTGTAGAGAGGCTGAGTTTGAACAGTGTGTTTAGGTGAGGGGTTAGTTCATTTTGGAGCTCTAGTAAGACACAGCCTGGGACACCATCTGGTCCCATTGAAGCTGTGTTTTTGGCTTTGGATAGGGCTGTTTTAACCTGTGTGTCAGTGACTGATGGGACCCTACATTCTTCTGGTATGGTTATGGGCCCTTTAGGAGGGCAGAGGTGGGTGAAGTTTGCACTAAACCTGTCTGCCAGAATGTTAGCAATATCAGTCAGTTCAGTGTATTTTGTGCCATTCTGCACTAACTCAGAGCAGATTTGAAAGTTTCCACTTAGGTTCTTGACGTATCTAAAGAATGCTTTGTGGTTATCTTTGGAGTCATTGGCAATTTTTCTTTCGAAACTGGCCTTGGATGATTTTATGAGGGATCGTAGTTTCTTGCTGATACTGATCAGGGATGTCTTTCCTTCTTAGGATTTTACTCTTTTCTGTACTAGTTTCCGCCTTCTATTGTATAGCTTGTTTATGGCAGGGGTCCACCAGACTGGTTTCCTTTTCTTGGAGGAGTGAATCTTGGTTTTACTTTTCTTTAGCATATTTTGCTGCACTACATCCTAAACCATATTAGATCAGTTGCAACAATGAGTGCAACACTTGCTGCTTTGTTGCTCTGCCTGTATGCATAAATGTACGCATGCATATGCAGGAGCGAGGGGTTCCTTACTGTAATGCAACTGCTCATTTCAGCAACCGGAGAGAGGGGTAGAGCCTCATGAAAATGCAACCTTTCCATATTTCTGGGAGATTCCTTGTGGATCCATGAAGAAATCTGGAGAGTGGTAATCATGGAGACATGATGTGCTACTATGTAAGCTTTAAGGTTGGGAGGGAGATCCAGTGGTGATATTGTATATCTCCTGTATGTCCTTAGGCTGCCAGCTGAGTAGTGTATGTTGTGAGGCTGGTAAATGACTCAATGGGTAATTGATTGCAAGGGATGCTAATGCTCTGCAGACCTGCAATAAATCAGACTTCATGTCTGCCCGGGTGATGGCTCCATGTGCTTGATTTATGCATGAGTTGTTCAGCCACTGATAGGGAATAAATGCACACAACTTGTATATGAAGATGAAAATAATTTTAAGTTCAAATAAACTCATATCATTTCATAGAAAGACCGTTTAATACACAATCCATAACAACAACAGAATTGACTTTCAGCAAGTTGGAAATAAGTACATAAGTAAGCCCTTACCAAGATAAGGTTGTCTGTCTAAGAGGTAATGTTGGCATGCTAAGCAGTACAAAATATTGAACAGATTTTCATGAAACTGTAACAATATATGCTACAACTTATTTGTATAGTGCTTGTTGACAGAGACATGCTACTGATATTCACAGGACTCATTTTAGCCATTGCCTAGGTGCAGACTATGGACATAATAACCACAGTAATCATGGGGGGTGTACTGCAATGTCATGTCCCTACAGCCAGTTAAAGGGTAAGATAACAGCAGATATCTCTTAACATGTATATACATAAAATATATATCTACTCTTGTGTATTATCAACTATTTATCTATACCCTTGTAGCCTCATCAGAGCTAATAGAATTCATTTAAATTTGCCATTTTAAAATTACTTGCTAAAAAAATTGTGCAATATACATGCAAAATATAAATGTTAACACCTCTTCAGAACACTGTAGCACTCCTAGCCAAATATGCATAATGTTTAAGAATGAAATAAATACATAAACTGAAACATGTGACTAATCTACCATTAACATCTGTGTAAAAAAAAAAATTAAGTAACTTTACACACTGTACACAAAAATCATTGCCCAGACCCCCTGCTCAAAAAAAAAAAAAAACGTACCTACCTATACGGTAGTGGAGTCACAGTTAGCACTGCAGTGTTTGCTTATTGTATTTTTCCCTCTCTTGCTGTATGATTTTAAAACCTGCTTTGTCTTATTAAACTTTTATTTGCTTACCCCACCTCTTCTGATTTTGTTTTTACCACTATGTATGTATTTATTTTTTATCCTTGCTGGTGAGAGGTGCACTGCTGGTAACTGTGGTTTTAAACTGCCCTTGTTGATGTAACTGGAATGACAAACTATCTGTGTGACTACACAGGGTGACAACATTTCCTGAACATTTACCGGCCAGGCTGTGAGTCCATTTTTATTCATTAGCTCCATCCTTGCTACTGTTTCATCTTCATAGTTAATTACACTGGCTTTTACTGTTTCTTTATGGCACTTGGAAATGCAATGTAGAAATTTGGAAGGGTATTTTATTTTCCAAAAATCTTTATTTAATTTTATATTAACATCCAACAGTACAAATAGGTCACATCTCATAAAATGCACAGGCGAGAACAGCAGAACACAAACTAACAATATATCAAGCAAGTAACTATTTTACACCTATTTACAACAGTCCCCCCGATTCTCTATATTTTGCACGGTGTGCAAGATCAGTGCAGGAGCTCCAGTCTGCTGTGTGATCCAGGAACAGCCTGCAGGGGCGTGGCACTAATCCTGCATGGACTAAGCCACTGTATGCAAATCACGCCATTTGCAGGAGAAATCTATGCAAATGAGGTGATTTAGCAATCCAGGAGGCGTGCAACCGGTTGTGCAGGACTAGTGCAATCTGTAGAAATGTACTCGGTTAGTAACCGAGTATATTTCTGCAAAATCCAAAACTGAGCTGTGACAGCTCCAAATAAAGGCTGCATATCATTTAGTAAGCATGCCAATGGCCAAGTATAAGGCCATTGGCATTGCAAAGAGTGAAAAAAATAAAATAATCTTTTTTTTTTAGCCAATCTCAGCTGTTTAAGTGTAGGGCTTGTAAATTATGACACTAAAACCTTTTAGTTTAGTTTTCTCTTAGTTATTCAACTGCTCAAAAGTTATAAAGTTTTTTCTTAGGTTTACACTATTTAATTGTATAAATTATAAATTTTAAAGTAGTTAGAACATTAACTTGTATTTTTGTATTATACAGGTTTACATTTCCACAGCTTTTTAAATTCTAAAGTCTCCCACATGAAATGTTTATGACTGTTCTTTTAAAACTTAATTGCTTGGGTCATATGATTTATCAACTGTATAAAATGAGAATCCCTATAACAGTTTTTTTGTTCTGATGAAGTCATTGTGATGAAAGCGCTTATCCTTTAATGAACTTTTTGTGTTTTTTTCAATAAAAACTGTTTTACGTATTTTTCGGGGACTAGTTATTGGCAACACTAGCAGCTTCTTGATTTATGGTCGTTGCGCTGCTTTTGGCACCATCTACTTTTTTCTAAGTGTTTTGGGTGCATTGTTTGCCTACTAGACTCGTTTCTACAACATGGACATCAACGAGCTTTCACCAGTGTTTGAGGAGGAAATAGACTCTCCTACCTTTCCTTATGGTCAACAAACTGGTGTTACTAGCGATAATTTGTTTCAACTAATTCTATCCTTAACAGAAAAGGTCACCGAGCTGCAGGTTGCAGTTCAACAACTACAAAACAGTAATACTGCAGGTACGAACATTTTCGCGACGAACCTGGGAAATTCTAAAGAGGTTACACATCCTGTTTCTCGAGGAATGGCAGCAACTGGGACTGTGCTACGCAGTAAGGAAACTATGTTACAGGGAGCTGGAGCTTGTGGAACAAATAACAAGGAAACTGTACTACAAGGAGCTGGCATTTGTGGTACAAATAATATGGAAAATCAAACAGACATGAATGGTATCAACAGTTCTGAAACTAGAACTGACACCAGTAATTTTATTCCCACACTCGACCGCTTGAAGGACTGGTCCAGAAGGGAACATTCATTTTTTGGCACTAACAACAATTACAAGGACAAAAACAACATGGACAGTAGGTTAGTGGCTCTTGAAATGAAAATGCACAAAATTCGAGCATTACAATGTGATAATTCGTATTTAAGGGAATGTATTAACAACAAACGGGTCCCTAAGGGCCTTCGCATGTTTAAATTTCCGAATGGGTTAAAAAAGGGTGACCCAGAATGTGAAGAGCTCATTCAAATGTTTGATCGTCATGGGCTTGAATTGATTGAATTTATTGTGAATATTAATAATAAAAAGATTTGTGATTTTTTAAAAGAAGTGGATGGAATTAACAGGGCTGTGATGGATGATGTACATTTTTATCAGTATTCTTTTAGGTATAATATTATTTTCGATAAAGTAGAGAATGAATTAAATAGTAATATTTTTAGGAAAAAGAAGAAACTATCTAGGGATGAATTTGAGTATAAAAATGGTTTGGCATACTCTTTTCCCAAAGCTTATCTAGGGGTGGATTTGAATAAAGGTAATACCACAACCTCATCACAACCTATCCATGATAATATGAATTTCAACAGGTTTAACAGTGATGGGAATGAATATGATACTGAATTTCCACCACTAAGAAGATCCAAAAGGATTTTCAATAGAAATCAGGGTAGACAGGAAACTGATTTTTTAGGATCTCGGGGGGGGGGAGGGGGAGCAAGATCCAAATACAGAAATCCCTCCTACAGGAGGAAGAACAGTTATCAGTAGTTTATGGCAATAATAATAAAAACAATCAAGATGTGAATAATGATGATGGAATTAGTGTATCTGATAATACTGTTTTTTGTATAAAGGTTTTAAGATTTTTAATTATGCTGAATTTCCTATTTGTAAGGATCTTTTTCATTTACTAATGAAGGGAATGAAATTTGTGCCTTCTAACAGAGATGAAATCAGTAAAATTTTAACCAATTTTAAGTTTTTTGTCAGGAAAATGAATTTAAAATGTTTAAATAGAGATAAAGTAAGTATTGATAATAGAAAGAATTCTGTTATATACAAAAAAAAAGTTGTTGGAATCCCCCCCTTATACCCCTATTACATTCTTTTGAAAAAGTTACTGAGCAAGAGATTTTCAAAACCCTACGAACACATATTTATAGGAAACACAATTTGACCCTGGCAGAGAAAAAGTTATTGTTTGAGTTAAGGGATAACCGGAATGTTAGATTCATGAAACCGGACAAGTGTGGGGGTATGGCTATTGTAAACATGGTTGATTACAAAAACAAAATAACCAATATTTTGAATGACAACACAAAATATGAGATTGTCTTCAGGAATGAAATTTACATAAGCTATAGAAAGATAACATTTTTTTTGGAGGACTCCCTAATGCAAGATGTCATAAACAAAGAGGTTTTTAACTTTCTGCATGTGGAGCATCCTGTTATACCTGTTTGTTTCGGTATTCACAAAACTCACAAAAACTTAAAAGATCCACCATACAGGCTTATCATCTCAGGGCACAACAGTATTACTTATTCACTCGGGGTCTTTATTGATCGAATGGTTAAACATGCTTTGACCCCATTAGAGTATGTACTTGTTGATTCTTGGGATTTCTTAAGGAGAATTAAGAATGAATTTTTCAATGAGGACATTTATTTTTCTACTATTGACGTAGTGGATCTTTTCACCTCTATTCCCCATGAGGTAGGATTACAATTTTTCAACGAAGTTTTAGTAAGTAGAACAAACTTGAGTGGTAATTTGATCAACTTTATCACAGAATTAATGGAACTAGTGTTGAAAAACAACTTTTTTACTTTCGAGGGGGAATTTTACAAACAGGTTCGAGGAGTCGCCATGGGCAACAGTTGTGCTCCCATCTTTGCTAATTTAGTTTTATATGGGTGGGAGAACCAGTTTATTTTTACTTCTAGTTACAAAAATGAATGGCACCTTTATTTAAGGGTTTTAGATGATTTATTTATTTTGTGGAAGAGGGACACATTCTTTGAACAATTTCTCCATTATATGAACACCATATGCGACTATTTTAAATTTACTGGAAATGGTAATTGTAAAGAAATTAATTTTCTTGATGTAAAAATATTTAAGGATGCTACCAACCACTTATTTCAATCTAAGGTTTATAAGAAATCCACCTTTTCCAATGATTATCTTGAGTTTTCAAGCAACCACCCCCTCATATCAAGAGGAATATAGTTAAGGGGCAAATGGTTAGGGTTGTACGGATGTGTTCCAACAGGACCCTGGCAGAGGCAGAAACTAAAACAGTTATGGACATGTTTTTGCATCGACGATATCCATCAGATTTTGTAGAAAATATTAGGGACCAAGTGATGAATGATTGGAATGGTAGATATAAACCATTGTTAGGGGCTGGGGTAGAACTAACAAATGTCAATCAAAGTGATCAAAATGATTTTTCCCAAGCCATGGTTATTACATATGGTGAAACATCTAATGAGGTAAAAAAGATTATCCAAAACAACTGGGCAATGTTGAAGGGAAATAGTGACCTTCTCAAAGTAACAGGCCCAGAACCCCTATTCACCTACAGGGTTGGTAGTAATTTGAAAAATATTTTGGAAAACAAACCTAATGTAAAAAATAGGAAAAAAGGTACCCACAAATGTGGTTGTTGTGATTACTGTGGGTACATTAATGAGAATTCCAAGCTTAGTCTAGGCCCTTATGACATTGATGTTAATTTTATATTTGGTTCATGTGTCACTTCAGGTGTTGTTTACCTTGCTAGTTGTAATTCCTGTTCTTGTTATTACAATGGCAAGACGGAAAGAAAATTAAACCGTAGGATATACAAACATTGCTACAGTATTAATAGGAAGGACGAAAAAACGCCCTATTTAAACACATTCAAGAGAATCCACTTCATAGTTTTAAGTTTGGTATATTGGAAGTTGTACAGGTGGATTTCAGAGGAGGGGATTGGAAAAATAAATTATTGAGGGCTGAAACTAAATGGCAACTAAGGTTAAATGCTGCTGAATATCCAGGGTTAAATGATGCTATCAGCATCAAACCAGAATTAAGGTTTAGGGCTTGTAAATTATGACACTAAAACCTTTTAGTTTAGTTTTCTCTTAGTTATTCAACTGCTCAAAAGTTATAAAGTTTTTTCTTAGGTTTACACTATTTAATTGTATAAATTTTAAATTTTAAAGTAGTTAGAACATTAATTTGTATTTTTGTATTATACAGGTTTACATTTCCACAGCTTTTTAAATTCTAAAGTCTCCCACATGAAATGTTTATGACTGTTCTTTTAAAACTTAATTGCTTGGGTCATATGATTTATCAACTGTATAAAATGAGAATCCCTATAACAGTTTTTTGTTCTGATGAAGTCATTGTGATTAAAGCGCTTATCCTTTAATGAACTTTTTGTGTTTTTTTCAATAAAAACTGTTTTACGTATTTTCCGGGGACTAGTTATTGGCAACACTAGCAGCTTCTTGTTTTATGGTCGTTGCGCTGCTTTTGGCACCATCTACTTTTTTCTATGTATATTTCCCCAACACTTGTGAGCCGTTGGCCAGCAATATGCAACTGTTCCACCAAAGAGCAGAATACCCTGAGGTAGTGGGTGCTATAGAGTGCACGCACATATGCATCAAAGCACCACCCAGTGAGTGGCGTAGGGCCTACATCAACCGCAAGGGCTTCCAATTCATCAACTGCCAGTTCATGTGTGATGCTCAGGGTATAATAATGAATGTGTGTGCTAGCTGCCCTGGAAGCTATTACGATTCCCACATCTGGCATCTGACACAGCTGTACCAGAGATTTGCCAATGGTGACATCCCTGACTGTCACCAAGTGGGGGATGCTGGATATGCACTGAAGCCGTGACTGATGACACCCGTCAGAAATGCACACACACCTGAACAAGAACTCCATAATGAGGAACACGCACAGACCAGAATTATAGTAGAGCATGTGTTTGGGATGCTCAAGTCACAGTTCTGGTGCCTGAACACATCTGATGGAGCCTTGCAGTACTCACCAGCTACATGTTCCCAAATTGTCCTTGTATGTGCCATGCTGCACAATATGGTCCTGTGAAAACATCTGCAGCAGGAAGAGCATGGGGCAAGGCCACACAGCCCCCCCCCACCATTGCCAAGGCCTGCTCAGGCAAAGAGTGACTCAGAGGAGGAACAACCTGAGCCTGCCCCAGTAGGCAGAAGGAGGCATGCCCAGTATGCCCTCGCCTTGGCAAAAAGGCAACACATAGCACATACACTGACACAGGAGGGACCCAGGGAATGACAACTCTCTCTGACTCTCACATACAGTAAAAGGGATGCCAATCATTACACTACATGTGCTCAGCCATGTGTAGGGAGTGTACTATGTGCATCCAAGGAAGGTAACCAAGGAGCACCAGCCCTGCAGCACCACTCTCAATACTGAGACACCCACAAGGTATGTGACTCACACATGCCAGTCAGGGGGGTTCACATACCCAACATCAGTCACAGCCAGCAGGACAGGTGCAGACAAACACAAACAAAGGCTGTGCTATGGCCTCTGAATGATGCATGTGGGTAATTCCCCACCCCAGGCCTACACAGACAGACAACAGCAGGTCAGGCAGTGAGATTTCAGTTCTGAAGGGTAGGAAGTCTGAAACTAATATGTAGGTAAATAAAAGCTAAGATCTGTAGTACACTGGTATGCCTATAGGCAGCATGATAGGTAAGACTACAGAATGAAATAGAGTACCTGCCATACCAGTACAGTCTTAGCAAATAGGTACAAGTGTCAGGTGTGCCCCCCATCCTACATAGACATGTAGTATCAGGCAGGTGTGCCTCCCCCATCCTATGTAGAAATGTAGTAACAGTCAGGTGTGCCCCCCCAAAGCCTGTGTAGAAATAGTCAGGTGTGCCCCCCATTCTACATAGAAATGTAGTAACAGTCAGGTGTGCCCCCCAATCCTGTGTAGAAATGTAGAAATACTCAGGTGTGCCCCCTCCCATTCTACGTTGAAATGTAGTAGCAGTCAGGTGTGCCCCCCCAAAGCCTGTGTAGAAATGTAGAAATAGTCATGTGTGCCCCCCATCCCATGTAGAAATGTAGTAACAGTCAATGCCATGTGATCGACGGATACCCTGCAGAAACAGTATGTTACCTGTAGGTGTACAACACATAGGTCAGCACTGCATTACAGACTACCTGGACTTGATCCACACATTCAATACAGACGGGCATACTGGGCATGCTCACACACTTACAGAAATGAAGGCAATGTCAGTCAACAACACACTGAAAGGTCATACTGGGCATGCTGCACACTTAAACACATGAAGGCCCTGTCTGCAAACACTAGTGGACCAGACATGAAGGCCCTGTCTGCAAACATCAGTGGACCAGACATAACTGGCAGTTGCAGATGTTAGTGCAGACACTCCTTAGTGTGCACCACACATGCTTTGCACACACAGTGGATAGGAATACAGACATATATCTAAAGAGAGCACACTATAATAAGCCAAAGGTAGACGTACATAGATGTGTGGAAGAGGGTGACTGTGACAAGGAGCCATCCAGGCCTGTACCACCCAGCACACAGCCAAAGGGCCACAACCACATGAGGTTCATATGTCACTCACTGTGGATACTAGCCACTGGTATCTGTCAGCAGTACAGACTATGTGGTGCACGTGCTAGCTGTGCAACATGACTGTACAAGAAAGGTGTCATCTAGCATCTGTATACACGTACCTGTGAAATATGACCCTATGTGTGCCTGCATGTGGTGTGTCAACCTCTAGATGAATGGGTACAGGCCCATGCACACACACTGCCCTCCCCATAGCCCTACTATGACAAGCCTGCTGAGGTCATCCACTGTGAAATACACCTTTAGGAGAGCTGGAACCCAGTAATCTCTGTGGCGTGTCCCATAACTGTGCACTGTTGTAGTGTGATAAACTAGTTAGGAAGGAGTTCTAATCCCAAACCTGTCAAGTGTGTGTGTGTGTGTGTGTGTGTGTGTGTGTGTGTGTGTGTGTGTGTGTGTGTGTGTGTGTGTGTGTGTGTGTGTGTGCGTGTGTCTGTGTAGAGAGCAATGCTTGTTAGGGTAGTCACACTCCCTACAATTGAAATGCACTTCTTTGGTAAGGCTGGTGATGTCATCCACCTAGAAATACACCTCTGGGAAAATTGTAACCCAGTAATCTCCGTGGCACGTACTGTTGTAGTTTGATCAAATAGTTAGGTAGGAGTTCTAACCCTAGCCTTGGCAAGTGTGTGTGCATGTGTGTCTGTCTGACTTTGTCTGTGTAGAAAGCAATGCTTTTTAGGATAGTCACACTCCCTACAATTCAAATGCTCAACTTTGGCAAGGCTGCTGATGTCATCCACCTAGAATTACACCTCTGTGAAAGTTGTAGTCCAGTAATCTCCGTAGCACGGCCTATAACTGCGTACTGCTTTACTTGGATAAGGTAGTTAGATAGGTGTTCTTATCCTAGACTTGACAAGTGTGTTTGTGCATCTGTCTGTGTACAGGGCAATGCTTTTTAGGGTAGTCACACTCCCTACAATTCAAATTCTCAACTTTGGCAAGGCTGCTGATGTCATCCACCTAGAAATACACCTCTGTAAAGACTGTGGCTTAGTAATCTCTGTAGCACATCCTATAACTGCATACTGCTGTAGTGTGATACATTAGTTAGGTAGATGTTCTAATCCCAGACTTGGCAAGTGTAGGTGTGTGTGTTTGACTCTGTCTGTGTAGAGAGCAATGCTTTTTAGGGTAGTCACATTCCCTACAATTCAAATGCTCAACTTTGACAAGGCTGCTGATGTGATCCCCCTAGAAATACACCTCTGGGAAGGTTGTATCTCAGTAATCTCTGTAGCGTGTACCATAACTGTGTACTGCTGTATTGTGATATAGAACTCTGGTAGGGTTCTATTCCTACCCATGGCAGTTCTGGATGTTTTGTGTGTGTTTCAATGTCTGTGTAGGGAGCAATGCATTTTAGGCTAGTCACACTCAGTACATTTAAAATGCCCTACTTTGGCAATCCTGCTGATGTCATTCATTGTGAAATACACATTTGGGGAAGGAGGTCTCCAGTTATCCCCATGGTGTGTCCTATAACATCTTCATGCTGTAATGTGATATAGAGCTCTGTTAGGGGCTCTACATCCACACATGTTGGTTGTAGATGTTTCGTGTGTGTTTCAATGCCTGTGTAGGGAGAAATGCATTTTAGCCTAGCCAAACTCACTACAATTTGAATGCCCTACTTTTGCAATCCGGCTGATGTCATCCAATGTGATATACCCCTTTGGGGAAAGAGTATGCCAGTAATCTCCATGGAGTGTCCTATAACTGTATAGTGCTGTAGTGTAATAAACTAGTTAGGTAGGGGTTCTACTCCCAGACATGACAGGTGTGCGTGTGTGTGTGTGTGTGTGTGTGTGTGTGTGTGTGTGTGTGTGTGTGTGTGTGTGTGTGTGTGTGTGTGTTTGTAACTCATATCCTGTGTGGAGGTGAGTGTGTGTGTGCAACACCTGGGTCCAATGTGGAGTGGATTTTGCAAATTTCTTATATGGTGGCGCTAGTATATATCACAATGTCCATGGTACAGGGATAACAGATGTGAAATAGGTGAGAGGCTGGGGTGCAAATCCATACCCATACATGTGACATCAAGGAAAGGCAATCACAGTTAGCAACCCCAGTATTACCCAGAGCACACTCTCAACCCATGTCTCATACATACACACACATGCCTAGGCAACAGCCAATATGTGGGTAGTACACTGCATAATGGGCACTGATAGTAACTATGGAGTGATTGCAGTGGACTACAGAGGGCATGGCACCCTGTCCATCTGTCC
The DNA here is from genome assembly GCF_019279795.1 of Protopterus annectens. NCBI lineage: Eukaryota > Metazoa > Chordata > Ceratodontiformes > Protopteridae > Protopterus > Protopterus annectens. The sequence continues at coordinate 1,513,526,525 of NC_056745.1, forward strand.
AATAGGCACGTACATGCAGACAGTGCACCTTCCCCATGTTCCCTACTGGACACCTGCAACACCTGTGGTGCCATCATATGTGGCCCACAAAGGACATACCATGCCTGAAAACATGCCCTGTAAGGACAGATGCCATTGACACCAGTAAACCTGCTGTCCATTACCAGTTCCCACCATAGGTGACCAAGACTGGCACATCTGATGATAATCCTTGAACACAACATGGGCAAGACACCCCAGGTACAGTTCCACATGTCACTGTACATGCATGTGGGAGGTGTGCAAATCCCAAACACCGTCCATGTCATGAACTAAGGAGAACATACATGGTAAGCGATGCACAGCATTGGCCACACACAATAGTCACCCAAGTGACTGGATGGGGGATATAATACCCACCTGTGTGGGAAAATGCAGAAACCAAGCCCTGAGCCACAATGCAGACCATTGTCATGTGGCCTGATGCCAAGGTATACCCATCACCTAGCCTTGTATAGCCATCTGGCACAGTCGACCACCACACACCTGTGCAGAACTGCACCCATGCATGTCAGTACTGGCACCCTGTGTGTTTGGGTGTGTGTTGTATGATGCATATGATCACATCCACAGTCACAACAACCCCCATTGGCATATTGAAGCATGCTGTCTGTCAGACACCTCCCCATACCCTTTGCCCATATAACCTCCATATGACCCGTGTGGAGCATTGTGTAATGTGTTGTGGCAATCTCACAAGTGATGAGTTGTAATCCTGGCCCTGCAAAGTGAGTCAATGTGTGTGCATCCCTGTGAGAGTGTGGCTGTGTTGACACTGGCACCTGTTCATGTGGACAGGCACATGTACTTCCCCTATCGTATAGCTACCATATCCCTGTTGCAGATATCACTCACCATCACATATTTGTTCTGAGGGCTCTACAGCAGGTAACCTATGTGGTGCATCCAATAACAGCATAGAACTATTATAGCACTACATAATTGTCAGGGCTTTGATACCCTGTGCTGGTAGGTGTGTGACACAAACATGTTTAAGTTTTACTCTCCCACCCCTCACTGACTTGTCTTTGCCTCTGTCTGCTTCTCTCACTCCCTCACTGGTGGATGTGGAGACCTACACCTGCTTTGCAAAGGCAGCAGCATGTGTATTTTAGGTAATGCTCATGATCAGCTGATGGCTTCTGCACTAATAGCAGCCCTCCCCTAGTTGATTGCATGTGGAACAGCTGTGGTAACATTCCCATAGCCAATTGCATGGAAACACACTCTGATATCTAGGAACATCATGTTGGTGTGGGCCTTTTCATTCACTGTGAGCAGGAACTCGATCTGTTGTTTGGCAAACAGCATCTCAGATGGATTGGGGATTTACCTTTGACAACATACACTGTGGAAACAGGCCAACACACAGGAGGGGGATGTGCCTGACCTGACTACAGACTGTAAGTGCTGCTATACTGCATTTGGAGTAATGTTGGTTTAACAGGGTGTGTGCGGATATGGCTGTCCTACATGTATTAATACCTGCCATGTCAGTTCAATGTTTATGAGGACTCCCCATCTGTAGGGTCATCTGCAGACTGGGCAGTGTGTGGTGCCTTTGGTTTCATGTGTTACTCATAGAGCATGTATCTGTGAACTGCAGAAGGTAGTGTGATGATTGCAGTCTGTAGATGGTGAAAGCCATGACAGTTACTGACTTCATATCCCTCATAGGACATATATTGCGACAAAGCCTGTTACAACAGTAAATGCATGATGTTATATAAGTTCATAGGTTCATAGGTAGGTACTAGACTACTGGCCCTAGGGCCTATACAAGCCTAGCCAAAAAGGTACCCTGGCTTTCGCCACCCAAGAAAATTATTTTCCTGTGCCCCTGTCAAGCAGAACCACAGAAGTGATCCCCAGGGTGAATTTCCTATTACCCATCCAATCATATAGGTTCATAGGTATCATATAGGTTCATATCATAGCAACATGTCAATATTGGCCCTGTGTATGTGCTTCCAGCCACAACTCTGTCAACCTTTGTGCATATGTCATGCATTAAGAGGTGCATATGTGCTGTACACCATGATTAGTGTTATCATATCTGAAAACAAGCCAGTGAGATATTAGACTGCTACACGTTATGTACAGTAGGGGTTATATTTGATGACATAACCTGGACATTCTGTGGTAGTTTGCACATTACTGAGGTCTGTGTACTTATGGTGAATGTCCATAGTGTGTGTATTGTTAATATGTACCTTGGCCTGTGTACAGACTGTGGTAGATGTCATCATTCTAGGTCCCATCCTATCTGATGTTACATGCTGTTCCACTGTATGTTACCATATAGGCTTACATGGTTGTAGGTCCATACACACACATGTTCCATACCACTGACAAGCATCAGGCCGCACTGTGTAGCAGCCCAGTATATGTAGGGTTAGTGTGTGAGTGGCACATATGAGGATGGTGTTGGACAGATAGTCCATATACTGCAATATTATGCAAGCTTAACATATGTGGCTGTAGCTGTGTTCACATTGGTTGTGGTTATGCACTTTCACACAGGTGTATCTTACCCTGTGCTGTGACATGCCTGTACCTGCTATAAATGCAGGTACATGTGCATTCCCCCATAGGAGATGTAGGCCAGTGTTGAGCCAGTCTGCCTGTAGCCTGCACAGTGCTTTGTTACATGCCTAGCAGCTTAGTGTACTTACCCAGTGAGATGTCATGTCCAGATACTTGCCAGATGTACTCCTGCCAGGCCTCCCTTAACAGTCATGTATGTCAGACAGAGTGGTGGGATACTGTAGAGATGTATGTCAATATCTAGTGGGTAGCATGTGGCCATGGCACCTCTGTACCAGCAGTTATTATATGTCAGGACAGACAGGGGTGTGTGAATGCATAACCTATGGGGACGAATATATACCAGTCGTTACATGTTATACCCATCTACATGGCTGTTAGCATTCATATTGTCAAGCTTGATCCACATGTTCTGCACTAAGGGATTCTGTGTATACCTCTGGACTGCACAGAGTATGTCAGAATGTCCACATCTATTGGCCAATATATCTGCTGTAGTCCATAGGAGCATTGAGTGCTTGCAGCAGTACTGTACTATGATGTCCTTAGGATGTCTGTCAGTAGCCAATGGTGCACATGTGAAAAGCAGATGTGACCTCCCACACACACCATGTCTGTGAAAACAATCCCAACTACAGTAGCAATAGTCTACTAATATACCTGCTATACATACCTGACATCCCCTTGCTCTACAAAGTTGGGACTATAGGGGCTAAGGTAGGGCTACACCCCATGTTCAGGACATATGGTGAATATATATGTACATATGA
>NC_056745.1:1513534880-1513552380 GCF_019279795.1 Protopterus annectens
ACAGTGGGGAAAGAGTCCACTTCTTAATCCCCACTATAGTGCACCTCGCGCCAAAAATGCCGAATCTGCAATGAGTGAACGTTACTGTGCATTCGCTCATTGCACATTCGATGCATTTTTTTTCGGCCTTCTGAAAACTTGAAAAAGTCTTTTTGGACTTTTTTATTTCATACGTGTGCATTACAAACATGTAAAGGTAAACCCTGGGATCATCCTACAGACTTACCAAGGGGACAGGCAGCAGATATGGGCACATATACTGGACATTCTGGCCTCATGTGTACAGTTGAGGGGTATGAATCTGTATGCAGTCTAATTCCACTCCCAGGATTCAGATCATGGCTGTGTCTGCTACAACTTAAACACTGTCCATCACAGTTGTGTCTGCTATATTGATATTGCTGTATATCTCCAATCTGCTTTCTGTCTTATTAATCCCCTGTGCTTATGCATTCTGACCTTTTATCACAACACTCTTATACAGATTTCCTAGACAGTTATACGTTGTTGGACAGTGTGGTGACAGTGATGTGTAATACCTCATTATTCAAAGTAACTGCATATCATTCTTGTATTTCTGGGCAGTGTTGGTATCTGACAGACCTGTGGAAGGAATGTTTATTAGCACTACCTGAATGTTCCCACACACAGTACCAGGTTCCACATTTCTATTATGCACATACATCTTACTCTGCTACTGTACACACTCTGACCACAGCTTAATAAGTTGGGGTGTAAATGGGACATACGTGGCTTCTTGGTCACATAAGGTATTGGGGATTTGCTAGTGTGCCAGGTTTGTTGTCATAGATGTGTGTCAATCAGTTGTATTTCCTGTTTGCTTCCTATATGTCTAGGATCATCCCACTGATTTCCCAGGGGGACAGGTTGATAGGCAATAGATATGGGCCACTTTAATAGACATTCTGGACAGTTGTGGAGTATGATTCTGTATGCAGACTACTACCACTGGCAGGATTCGAACTGTGGCTGTGTGTGCTAAAAAAGCAACAGTTCACATTTCAGTTGCATGTGCTATGCGTTTTTTGTTGGTTGCATTTTCCCTGTTTACTGTCTATGTGTCTCTCAATTGTACTAAATGGCCTCTGGGGATTACACCCATCATATACAGGCATTCCTACACATTCAATTTATGGTACATGGTGTGGGTAACAGTGCTTAATACAACAGTAGTATTACATGACTGCAAATCTACATTACCATATGATACCAGACTATACGCATGCAGTCCAGCAGTTAGACCTGTTTTGTCAGGATATTACACTTTTATTGACATACAAACAATATGAGACTCTTCCTGCCATATTCATTAGTGTATGCAGTACTTGCCTTGAACAATACAGGTTTTATACTAGCAATTAATTTACTACTACTTTTATTTTTATTTCCTTTGACAGTAAAAGCATGGGTATTACTGACCTGCCTTGCATTACAACCTCGCTATGTGGCTGATGTGGGCCTCCTGGTTCATGGCCCACTCATTTGCAGCTGTGTGGGACAGAAGAGGAATATTAAGCCATACCTATCCATGATATACCTGCGCTGGCAATTATTACACACATACTGGGGTGATACTTACACACATGTCTGGAACATCCCCCGATGCTCTAGCCTCTTGAAGCCACTCCTCCAAGAGATCCCCCTTCCACTGCTTCAGGTCGGCATAGTGGTGCCTGACCTGCTCACCAGTTTGGGGTATGCCAGTGGAACTGGTGAGGTCACGGGTGATATAGTCCCAGGCCGCTGCCTTATATTGGGAGCCCTGGTACTAGCCCTGCAGTAGTCTCTCTGCATGGTCTTTAACTAGGAGTCCTGCCATGACCTTGGACTCCTGGATGCACCAGTGCTGTGCCTGGAAGTGCACTCCTTCTCCCCTTACTGCCATAGTGCCTGCAAGGGGAAGCTACAACCAGTTATGAGATGTATTCCCACCTCTTGGGGTTAAGTAGGGCTAATTTCCCGCACTTTGCTGTGATCAGCCAGTTTTGAAAAGACTAAGCTATGGACAAGCCGGCTTACCTAAGATTGGCATTGTTTAAAGGGGTATACCACTGGGCACAAAGAGTTAGCTGGTCTACACATTGCTCACACCTCCTAAGCTGGCCTGTACAATGCTTAGCGTTGCTTACATTAGACCATCATTATAATGCCTTTTTGGTATTGGGTTATTATTCATTACACCTTATATGTATGTCTGGTATCCCTGATTGATGTGCACATATACTCTGTGGGGTCCTTGTGTTTTATTGGGGACTTCAACACTATGTTAAAATTACACCTCACTTCTGGGCTTACTGCTGTACTCCAGTTCACATATTTATGTTATGTAGTGGGTTATGGCACATATTACTGTATAGTGATGCCTTTCACAGGTTCAGTTTGGTTATACTGTGGTGAGGACTTGTTTGCTACTACCTCACTCTTTGGTACTTCTGTGATGGCTTGGTGGATAACTACTGTGACTATGGTATAGAGGGTCCCGGGTTCGAGATCTGTATGGCTGTTTATTTTGTTGATGGGCAGAACAAGGGCCGTTGGATACAGAATGATTAAGGCACTTCTGAGCAGTTGTAAGCAGGTTTGGGCGATGGTAAGCACTGCTAACCTGTCGTTACATCTGCTTACAGAGGGCTAGCTTTAGAATTGCTTAGCCAGTGTAGGCCTTGTTTACCACTGTGCAAATGGGCTTAAGGCCACTTACTACTGCTTAAATATGCTTACTGCTGCTTATTTGTGCTTACACCTGCTTACTAGTGCCTTATTCATTATAACACTGACATCTCACATGTGCATTTACTGCAGTACTCCAGTTCATAAATATATGTTATTTAGTAAGTTATGCAACAAAAATATTGGTCATAACGTTCTTTGCCATATAAAATGGAATGTGCTGCAGTGAGACTCGAACCAGAAATGCCTGATTATAAGGCAAATGCTCTGCCCACTACACTAGTGCTATGCTGTTTCATTTGCATATATCTTCCTTGTTATCCTCTTCAGCCTTTTAAGCTGCTTTAACCATAGCTAAGCTAGGGGCACACCTATGCACCTACGGTTAGCTGTAATCGGATTTTTAAAGAAAAAAAGGGTTTCTTCATTTTATTTCTACATTCTGTTGCTGTTATACACAAGGGGGACTTTTGGTGGGGATATGCTGTCACCTGTGAGGGGTCTCACTCATTGCATACCCCTTTCTGCTGTTCTACATTGCGGGAGAGTGTTTATTCTGAGAGCTCTCCTCTCAGACATGCCCCCTGCACTTTTGCATGCTCCGTGTAAGCCTAGGAGCTCGGGCAGCAAACATCATTAATATGCATGGCACGCTGCCGTCCTGCTCCTAAATGGTCGCTTCCACGCAGGACTAAGCTAGTCCTGCATGGAAGAATAGTAAATCTGGGGGAGTATCATTCAACCTAACATGCATATAAGAATGTATCCAAAAGTTTGACTAAAGAAGGGTAGATGTGGACCTGGGTTTAGTATAGAAGAGAGGGAGAAGAACATCCTCTATTTTACTTTAGTGAAAAGCATTAGAGTAGGGTGGTAAACTATTACATGCTGAGTCATCTAATAGGGAGTAGCCGAAGGAAACACAGGATTAATCAACTAATTTAGTATAAGATTAAATAATGTTTCCCAATACTCAAAAAAATAAGACTATCTTTTACATTTAAAAATTATAATTTTGTGGCTAACAAGTGTTTGGTTGCCATTTGTTTGTACCCCCCCCCAAGTTATTGCTGATCTGTCCATCCATTTGGATGCAATGAATAATTTAATTAATAAAAAAAGGGTAATTAGGATATGTGTTTGCAATATTGGTAGGCCAGGGGGAGGGATGTGTAGTGTTGCAAACTCCCACAACAGAGTGGATTTCTCATATCCCTTTTTTGGAGCTGGACTTTAAGAGAGTTTCAGAGTTTATATATACATTTACAACTCCAAAATAAATGTAGTAGATCAGCTTTTTGGGAATCACAAACAGAACAAAAGGGTGGGATGTTGGGATTAAATTTGTGTACATTCGTTTCTTTAAGGGGATTATTTTAGATGTTAATTTTATAAACTGATTTATCTGTTGATCGGACATCTCAGAGTTTATTTTTAGCCAGTATTTTGAATAAAACGTATTATTTTGATATTTAACCATTGATATTAAGTTGTATGAATTTGAGATCATTTTTGTCTTTATAAGCATTAGTTATGCTGTTGTTTGCTAGATATCCTTGGCATAATTCTTTAATCTGTCTAATAATAATAGTGTAGCTTTTAGGAAGATTAAAGATTATCCATTATTTGTGTAATGGAAGAATTGCAAAAATGCAAGATAGCAACAATTTGTTTATTTTTCAATAATGGGAAGTTATTTAAGTTCATCACTGAGTTATTAAGTTTTAGATTCAGGTTGACGAGTAAGGGCTAAAGAGTCTTCAGAGCCTCAGATAAGTTTATGGATGCAAACAGTTTTTGTAGGTTAAGTATGAAGAATTTTAATGGGGTGATTATCTTGAGAGTCACCAAGTTATGCTTATAAAGAAAAAGAAGTGCTTTAGGGTTAAAGTTGAGTGATTTGATATATTTATGATATAAGGTTTCCCATACTGGTGACCAGGTGTTATTTGTTAGGTCATGTTCAGCGATCTTTATTATTCTACTACTATTAATTATATCAAAATACAGTCTGAAGTCCAGAAGGTTGAGACCCCCATTACGTTTTGGTTGTATTAACTTCTTGTATGATATCCTTACAGTTTTAGGGGACCTGAACAATTTTGATAAGAATTGGTGTAATTTTTTAAAGAATTTATTATATACTACCACCTGAGAGGCCACAAAAATACTTAAGAATCTAGGCAGTACATTCATCTTCACTATTGCAATTTTTGAAAGGAAAGGTAGTTTTGAGTTGTCCCATCTATTACAGTCTTGTGTTACATCTTTCCAGACTTTTAAGATGTTGTTTTGGTAGAATTCTTCCCTGTTCTGGTGGAAGTAGATCCCCAGATATTTAGTAAAATGTTTAACTTTAATTATATTTTGACTGGGATACCCTAGGGGAATCTTAAAAGAGTTTAAGAGAAATATGCTAGTTTTATCTAGATTAAGTTTATAATTAGAAATATTTGAGGAAGTTTCAATAGCCTTCAATAGCATTGTAGAATCAGAATTTGACAATATAAAGTATAAGTTCAGGTCATCCACAAAGGCCGTTAGGGATATTTTTGTGTTGAAGAGTTTTGGGGGGTTATAAAAAGTATGTTGTTTGATAAGTAGAAAGAGGGTTCCAAGTATAAGTTAAAAAAAGTATGGTGAAAAAGGACAGCCTTGTCTTGTTCCATTTTTATAGTAATTCTGTTTGATAATTTATTTATGTTTGAGGGTTGTATAGGTTTTATCATAGAGAATTTTAATACTTTGGATGAAACTATCTGGGAAAGCAAAGTAGGGTAGAATCAATAATAGGAAATGTATATTGAGTCTGTCAAATGTTTCGTATGCATCCACCACTAGTGTAAATATTGAATATTTCCTTTGTTGCGCAAAGGTCATTAAGGCTTCAAGAGTAAGAGTGCCTGTAGGGTATAAATCCAGATTGTTCTGGTGAAATAATGTGTGATATTATTGATTTCAATCTCTTAGCTAGTATCAATGTTAGAATTTGATATCTAAGTTAATTAGGGAGATAGGTCTATAACTACTGGGCTCTTTAGGATTTGTCTGTTCTTTTAGAATAAAAATAGTTTTCAATGAATTGAAATGAACATCAGAAATATTATTATTAATAATATGATTGTATAGGAAAGATAATATTCTGGAAACTGTTGGAGAATAGGCTTTATAAAATTCGGCCATAAATCCGTCTGGGCAATGTGCCTTATGTGATTTTAATTTTTTGATTGTCATACTAATTTTGTGTTGTGAAATAGGGGCCGACAGTAATTTCTGTTGTTTGTGATCCAATTTAGGGAAGGATAGTTTCTGAAGAAAAATGTTATTGTCTTATTCTGAAGCTGTAGAGATTTGTGGTCTGTATATTTGTGAATATAGGTTTTCAAATAAGTTAATATCTGCATTAGAGCAGCATGCTTTGCCTGAGTGGTTTATTTCAGATATAATGGGTGTGGATTTTTAAGAGCATTTAATTTAGCTAAAAAATTAGAAGGAAGTTGTGCCTCATCAACATACTTGGCAGGATTTACTGTTTCCTGAAAAGACAAGTTTTTAGTGTTAATTAAGTAAAAATTTTAAGTTGTGTCTCAGTTTCTTTATTAATGCTTTTTTTTGTAAATCTAATTCTAGTTTATGATTTTTTTCTTTTATTAGTGTTATTTCTTTATTTTTTAGCGTCTTATAGTATATTGCTTTATTTATTAGAAAACCTCTTATTTGGGCTTTAGTAGCTGGCCATTCAATATCAACTGGGAGGTGGGAGATAGGGATCTTTATGAGTAGGTCTTTTAGTATAGTGTTGGGAAGGGTATTTTAAAACCTGTGCCACTGGTACAACAGGTAGCACATTCACTTCTACTACATAATTCAAAACCTTCACCTACCTCTTCTGTACTTATATACCCCTTTCCCATTATTCCATGTACCTTCCCATCTAGAACTGCCCTATCTACAAACATAATAATGCCATTCTTACTATTAATCTTTGCGTTGAGCTACAAAATGTTCACTGCATTGTCTATTCCCTTTTACATCCTGCCACCAAACTATGGAGTTTATACAACCTTACCACTTTATCGCCTCTCTAATCAGATATCAGTCATGCAAGTATTGTATCTCCCAACTGCCCTTTTAATATGGAGCTATATTGCTGGTGGCAGAACACACAACTATGTTAAAAAATTCTAATAATCATCTCTATTGCAGAGTATAAGTCATACCACTCTGATGTTCCAGAAACTATTTCAAACTTAATGCTCCTCGATTGTATTATCAGGTGACACAGGTGACATGCAGCTAGACTTAATCTGCACACCTATCACTGTTTCTTTTCAGCTTACATTTTAAACATCTATACATGGGCTATACAAATATAGCTATTAGTAATAAATGGATACCTCTTCTGTCAGAGGCTGCCTCACATAACCCCCCAGATTGTTTAATTCACTGAGTCTTGTTTAAAAGAAATCTTGTGATTTTTTTCAATAATTCTTGCACAATTATTTCATCCTTTGAGATAGATTAAAAACAGACAGGAGGGGATTAACTTTTGTTAAGAATGCAGCTGCCTCCACTCTAACAGATGAAAGTAATGTTACCACAGATAATGCCTCAAACTGGACAATTATACATATTACACTAGGTGGGCCTTTGAACATGCTCATTGCTACACCTACTTTAGTCAGCTTAGTATTCCTAGGTGATCTAAACTTTTAATTGGAAATTACAGTAATAAATATCCTTCCAAGATTTCTATGTCTACATAACTCTATATACATGGGCACTGCCAGCACATCGCATGACCGCAACATCCAGGCATGATCTCAGCTGGATGTACTTATAATACATATTCCCAACACAAATTGGTAGATTTGCAGATTCTAGTAAATGACATGACCCATTTTAGCAAGCCAATCAACTCCAGCTCTATCCTGGACTGGATCCTAGTATCCAATCCAAACCTATACCACAACCCCAAAAACACTACCAGATTCTATAAGTGACCACTTTCCCACCTGCATTCAAAGGTACTCCCTTCAACATATTAGACCACACAAATACAAAGAGTGTTGTAGTCTCTTTAACTTCAACCCTGATGTGTTCAACAACAGACTCTCCTCTATAAACTGGTCCTTCCTTTACTACTAACCCTTGAGGATGCTCTACATGAATTTAATTACATTTTCCTCAATATTCTTAACTCCCTTGTTCCCCTTAATAAAATCAGAGTAAAATCTGTCTTTTATTTATTTATTTCTTGTTTATTTACTACTGTGCTTGCTAACCTGTTCGACTTTGTACTATATTCTGAGATTTATATGTGACCATATTAACCATCACTGATTTCTGCTGTCATATGGCCTGATCATTTATTTGTTGTTGTATTGTATATGAGTTTTTATTGGAATCTACAATTGCCACTGTATTACAGTTTGGCTTGTATTTGAAGATTTCTGTACATACTGTTATTCTCTGACTTGGTAAGTATTCTGTATGGAGATTTTTCCCAGGACTCTGCTGAAAATGGGCTCATGCTCAGTCAGGCATACCTGGTTAACAATGTTCAAAATAAATAAAACATGAGAAACCACAGCCGTCTGCATACAGTTTAGTTATTTAAAGCTAAGAAACTTCTTTGTCAATTGGTTTGTTAAAGGCTCATCCCAGATTATAATGAGTCATTTCTGCAAGAAAAGGTTGAAATGTTAGGATGGACACCTTTTTTCAAATATGCTGATTCAATAGCCACTCTTCCCACCTCACGTATCATTCTTGTTTCAACACGACAGTTTGGATGATACAAAGACGGCTGATTTGATTACACAAAGATGACTGCAAAGCGATAATTTGCAATAGTTAATTTCACAGCTAAATGAGATGGTAAAATAAGGGACAAAGCCAGGTATGAATGGAAAAAGACATTATTTATCCAACACAACATGAAACATTCCTGAAATTAATTTGAACTAGTAACATTGATACCAATTCCAGAATAGTCACCTGTTATACAACTTTATTCACAACCTGTCAGGTTCCACCTACGACATTTTTGCAAGTACTTATGATATTTAATGCCAACATTTTGCCAATCACCAATACACTGTTATTATTTTAATTATTTATTTGTATTTTAATGTGCTGCTGGTTTTTCACTTGGTTTGTTGTTTTAATTATTTTGTAAAGCAGTTACATTTAACAAAATCAACCTCAGTACCCTTATTGCAGTCAAAATGTCACTTCCTGCCCCATAATGCCCTTGTTAATAATATCTCTGGTACTTCCCAACCAACCCATATTCATTCCCTGCTCCAGTATTTTCTGTTTCAACTACACCAATAAAGAGACTGTTAAATAATGTTTGACAAAACTGGCTATCACTATAACCCTCATTTTCATATGCTATACCTGAAGTTCCTGCATTTTAGTTGCAGTCTGCTATGGTGTCAATTAGCTTACATTTTCAAACTTCTTTATGTCATTAGGGAAACTCCCCTCCATTTCCAAAAATGCACTAATTATTTTAAGTGCCATCTTCAAATTCTGAGTGCTGCCCGATTGCAAATAGTCATTCCTTTGTCAATACTCTGGAGAAAATCATTACCAAAAAATACAACTCCCTGCCAGTTCTTTAACAACTGACAAATGACATACTTTCAAATATGGAAAAAGGCTCACCTACAATTGCCATCTTTCCTAACTTGGAGAGAGCCTTTGAGACTTTACTTCTTTTATTATCTAGGTGTAGATTTGACCATGTAGTACAACCTTTGATTTAGACTTCTTTATGGTTATAAGACAATATATATGCAATGATTCTAGAGCCATTACCAAAGGGGTTCCACAAGGCTCTGTACCTGTCTAGTTATTATTTTCTGTTTCTGTTAACTACCTGCCATGAAACTTTCAAACACCCTATACAGTATGCAGAGCAGTAACTAGGATAGGGCAAATGGGAAGGCTTGATCAGTCACAGGATGTTGAGTGGCATTATCGTATAGGGCAAATGGGAAGGCTTGATCAGTCACAGGATGTTGAGTGGCATTATCGGATAGGGCAAATGGGAAGGCTTGATCAGTCACAGGATGTTGTGGGGCATTATCAGATAGGGCAAAAGGGAAGGCTTGATCAGTCACAGGATGTTGGGGGTCATTATCGGATAGGGCAAATGGGAAGGCTTGATCAGTCACAGGATGTTGGGGGGCATTATCGGATAGGGCAAATGGGAAGGCTTGATCAGTTACAGGATGTTGGGGGGCATTATCAGATAGGGCAAAAAGGAAGGCTTGCTCAGTCACAGGATGTTGGGGGGCATTATTGGATAGGGCAAAAAGGAAGGCTTGATCAGTCAAAGGATGTTGGGGAGCATTATCGGATAGGGCAAAAATGAAGGCTTGATCAGTCACAGGATGTTGGGGGCATTATCGGATAGGACAAAAAGGAAGGCTTGATCAGTCACAGGATGTTGGGGGCATTATCGGATAGGGAAAAAAGGAAGGCTTGATCAGTCACAGGATGTTGGGGGGCATTATCAGATAGGGCAAATGGGAAGGCTTGATCAGTCACAGGATGTTGGTGGGCATTATTGGATAGGGCAAAAAGGAAGGCTTGATCAGTCACAGGATGTTGGGGGGCATTATCGGATAGGGCAAAAAGGAAGGCTTGATCAGTCACAGGATGTTGGGGGCATTATCGGATAGGGCAAATGGGAAGGCTTGATCAGTCAAAGGATGTTGGGGGGCATTATCGGATAGGGCAAAAAGGAAGGCTTGATCAGTCACAGGATGTTGGGTACCTCTTTGTTTACTTGTTCTTCCCGATGCTGTCAGGGGGCACAATCAAAACATGCTGATGGTGCTGAAATGCAGTAGCCAGATTTGTTTATGAAACACTCATTGCGTGAAAGGTTGACTGTAGCAAGCTGTTTGTTATATTTGTATCAAGTAGCTTTCTACAGTTTCCAGTAGAAGAGCTAAGAGAGTACCAGTTTTGGGGGTGTGCCAGATGAGCAGGTTATCATTCTGTCACCATGAATGCAGGTAATATTAACAGGAAAATCCTATTATGAAATAAACATAGCACTAAACAAAAACCTTGGCATAATCAGAAACTGACTAATGACAAACTATCAATGCTAAAAAAAATCTACGGTCATACCATTTGAGATGCAAAGAGAAATCAAGACTAAATGCTCCTTATCCATATAAGACATAACCCTTTCATGACCTTTAGAAGTATTTAGGATTGCTCTCAGGCAAATCCACTCCTTTACTTTAGGCTACTGAACAGCAATCTGTAAAGAGTAAAAAACAGATAAATGTTAGAAGTTGTCTTCTTCTTAATACAGAGCCATTACACTGAAGATATAATTCTTAGATTTGCTAGCTTATCAAAAAACAATGATGTTCACTCATTTTGGACAGAAGAAACTGGTATTGACCCATCTTAGAAGACAGACAATAAGGAGAATATAGGACAGGTGATAAAAAGAATATATAAAGCTGTAAAGCTGTTAAAAAGTCATGCTACACAGACAATTTAGAATGTTGTTTCAGAACTTCACACTGCATAGAACCAAGCAGAATGGACACAGACTGATAGTCCAGCTGTATGGAGATAGTGTAAAAATAAATCTTAGTTTATTCTGAGAGGTAAGCTATTTGTTAAATCTATGATGTTGCTTGCTAATGGCATAGTTCTGAAAAATCCTATTTAACCAGACCATGGATTTGCCATAACCCCAGAAAATCAGCAGTTATTACTAGAAGGATTTATCTGGTTTCAAATACCTAAATTAAAAAAAAATGAACATAATATGGGAGCAAGGATGTTTGAAACAAAGGGCCACAGTGAAATGGGCAGCGTATCAGCATTTGGAGAAATACGTACTGATATTAGCATTCTAAAGTCTTTAGGAATTTGACCAATGTGTGCTGGGAGATCCTATGACAGAGGTCTTAAAAGGATCAGTGGCCACTGTGGAAGTGCCTGAGGGAAAGAAAACACCAACTGTGGCATACTTGTACAAGTGGAGGTCAGGAAAAATCCATGGGAATATAAACCTGCTAGCTTAATAATAGAAGATGGAGGGGAATGAAATTGGGAGATTCCTGCAAAAAAGCCTGGTTGCTTTCCTGTATGGCATAAGTCTGCAGGGCAGATTCATTACCGCTGCTTCATACATATGAGTTTGCATCACAAAAGCTTTATAACAAAAGTTCACACACGATATTCTAGACACACACTTATTCACACACACAATCTCAAAAAAGAAGTACTCAAGCTTTTTGTAACATGAGAAATGTAACATAGAGACTTTTTCCTGGGAACCCCCCCCCCCCACTGCAGTCCTAAATGTGGAAGGATTTCCCCTACACCCCTTACTTTATTCATTTTGCTGCAAGGTCTCTGCGCAACAGAAGAAGAACAGTCACTGACAGACAATGTAAAACCTATAATATATCTCACTCTTTCTCCATTGGCCATTCACTAAACCAGATAACACAGAAGAATAACCTGCACCAATGGGGTAGACAGATAAAGCCCTGACTGCGGCCCAAACCTCATGACGTGGGCTTGATTAGTTGCTTGGGAGCTTCATGGATCAGGTTGGGAGGATGATTGTACCCATCTGGGGGAGGGGGAGTAGGGTCACGCACTTGGATGCACCTTCACACTTGATTCCCGATGGAAGCCAGGGACTCGCAGGGGATTTTATTCTTTAGGGACAGGGGTCAAGCTGAGTTGCATGCAGAGGCATGGACAAAACACTGCTGACCCCATTGCATGCCAGGTCCTGGGGAAAAGATGAGTGCAGGTAAGGGTCAGTTAATTAAGAAAAAAACCTCCATGGTGCTAGTATGATACTGCCCCAGGTACCCCTGTCTCCTCCCTAACTCCAAAAATGGTTTGGGTTTAGCCTTAAGGAGGCTAATATGGGTTTGGAGACCCATTGGATGGCAGCAGCTGATGGTCAGCCATGGGGAATCAATATGAATACAAGAAAAAAAGGTGACAAGCTGTGGGGAATCAATAAGAATACAAGAAAAAAAGGTGACAAGCTGTGGGGAATCAATATAAATACAAGAAAAAAAGGTGACAAGCTGTGGGGAATCAATACGAATACAAGAAAAAAAGGTGACAAGCCATGGGGAATCAATATGACATAGTGCAATGCTTTCATGTATGATGCAATTAAATACAACACTTGCAGCACAAGCTTGGGTAATTCAAAGAAATGAATGTAAGCTTCTCTGGGGCAATGACCATCATGGGTTCATGATCAGAAGAGGCTGTCAGTCAAACCATGTCGAATTTTATGACTGGATTGCAGGAGAAAGTGTCAAGGAGTGCTTGCAAACATGGTCTTCTTGAATTTTCCGCAGCCTTTGACTCAGTCCTACAGAGGTGGCTGATAGGTACATGGATCAAACTAACGGACTGGCATACTGAATGGTTGAATGGTAGCAGACAGTGGTTTATGGTGAGATGGACACTATCAGGACTAAACAAAGTGAGAAATGGAGTACTTTTGGGATCCGCGTTTGGTTGACTACTCATTGTTTTGCTGATTTCAGGTGTTTCTGAAGAAATGTAGAATAGGATTCACAGTTTTACTGATAACACAGTTAGAGGCAACAGAAGAAGGTTGGTAGGAAAGATTTTATGTAAGGATTTCGAAACATTAGAAAGGGTGACCCAGCAGGCTGAGAGGCGGCTGTTTTTCATTCTATGTAGACACAGGCAAAGTAGTGTGCCTGGGTCACTGCAACCCTGGTACGATGAATAAGCTGATGGGACTGAAATTAATGGTAACAGAGCAGTAAATGTATCTGGGACTACCAGTTACACCTTGGCCACCAGGAGCAGAATGAGAGGGGGAAATAATAGCAGTAGAAGAATACTCAGGTGTATCCCTGCTGGGTAGACCCCAGAAGAAAAAAAACAATGATTGCATTCATCCAGACCCTAGTCTGGCAACACCTTGAGTACTGCATCCAGTTCTGGAGGCTGTACAAGAAAATGTAAGTATCTTGTCTGCAAAAGCTCAGAGGAATGTTGGCAGTAGGTGTGTTGGATGGAGGGGAAAGGCTACAACCACCAACTGGAAATGTTAGAGATAATCTCCTTATGGACCACTAGAGATACAGGGGCATAATACTGATATAAAAGTTTATGTCAGAAAGATTTATTTATTTTATTTATTTTACATTTCTTTACTGGGAAAGTCCGACTGGGCAGAGCTACCTGTTTTCAGCAGAGGCCCAGGGAGAAAAGCTCCACACAATATATCAATGAAAAGCATGTAAAAATATAGAAAAGAGACATTTAGGAAACTTACAAAATTGTCAGAGAATCTTACACCACTGTTAGTTGTACAAAGTATAAATTCAGTTTGTGCATAATATTGCCGTACATATGAACATTGTGATCAGGAATTACTACATAGGCAAAACAGTAACAGTAATGGGAAAGAATAAGTTCAGAATATGCATACATTACTGTACATAACAACATTATCTAGGAGTACTTTATACTTAATTAAAAGGCATTAACTGAGCTGATGTTCTGAAAACACACTATAACAAATATATTACGGTTCACGGTAAGGAAGAGATATAGTAATGGAGACCGTTTGCAGGAGTTAGCCAGGGTCAGAACATGTACACATCCATGATTTAGAGATACAGGATTTTAGCTGATTTTTGAAGCTAAGTTTGTTTGTATCCTGATTTCAAGTGGGAGGGAGTTCCAGATTTTTACAATAGTATTAGACTAAAGGAGTTCTCCTGAGATGTGTCTGATTTTGGATACTTCAATCACCCCTTTGTTGGTGGATCTCAGCTGACAGTTATTGATTTTGTGGTTAATTAGGCCTTATAGGGTTGGGGTTTTCTTGGGGTGGTAAAGAATTTGGTGAGTTAGAGTGAATTGGTTTAGGGTCAGTAAGTTTGGTAACTTAAGCCATGATAGTTTCTGGAGGGTATGACAATCGCTGTTTCTGTAGGAAGAGTGTAACGAATTTTGCTGTTTTGTTATGGCAAGCAGATAATTTGTTTAGATTGCTTTTATTTAGGTTCACTAAAACAGGAGAAGCAGATAGTTGTGTGGAGAGGAGGTGGGTTCTTGCTATGATGGCCTAACTATTAGAGGAGGTGGGTTCTTGCTATGATGGCCTAACTATTAGAGGAGGTGGGTTCTTGCTATGACGGCCTAACTATTAGTAGTCAGATATTGTTTCCATCTATAGAGTGTACCTAGTTTTTTGTGCAGTTTTGTTATGGTTTGGGCTATGTGCTTGTCAAATTTCATGTTTTGGTCAATGATGACTCATAGTAGCTTTGTTTGTGCAACTGGTGAAATATGAGTATTGTCGGTGATGGGTTGTCATGAAGAATGGCGCAGGAGGTAGGAGGGTGTACAGGCAGTAGATTACAATGCCCATGTCTTTCCTAAGAGGAAAATAGGTGATGGAGGAAGACGTATAGACAGTAGATTATAGGGACCATTTGATTCCTTGATTTGTGAATGCACTTCTTCATTTGAGGGTTATGGACCCATGGAATGGACTACCAGAAATGATAATGGAGACAGAATCCACAGATGGTCTCAGAATGAAATCTGACTAGTGGAGAAGGTATGAGAAGGAAGATAGGGTAGGGAAGAATGCAGAGGTAGAATATTGAATGTAGATAAAGGGTAGAATAAATATTTTCTTTTTTACCAAGAAAATGTAATATGCTCACTGCGGTAAAGTAAAACACCAATGAAAGAAAAATGGTAACCCAGCTAAACAATTTCTGAAATGTAAATCTTTATTTAACAGTCTCCATGTACACTGTAAAAACATTAATAATGCATAGTGAATCTGCAGACCTCATGTGAAAGGGTTATGCTTATAGGTAAGCAAGGTATGAGACTGGTAGTCAGATGAATCATGATGTAACCATTATGAAGTCAGCTTTAACTTTTCTGCTTCTATGGTATGATTTACATATGAGCACAATATATGGATCTAGACTCCAAATGTTTCTTATCATCCCAGAATCTCTTCATTTGTGCATAAAGCTTGTATACATACATACATAAATTTTTTATACATACATACATATTAATGACTAAGTTAATGATACTGCTCTGTGCGTCCAAGCATTGAATTTGAGCAGATGTTTGCAATAAACTGAAACAATTTCTGCTTATTTAGAACCTAATTATTAAAAAATACTAACAGATGCTATAACGTAAGAGTTGTCAGGCTCTACCCTGCTATGCTAAACTCAGGGGTTTAATATTATGCATGGAAGTAAATTTGTACACCGAAGCAGAAGTAACGTCCTCAGTATGCACAGTCAGTTAAAGACTGCTTCTATTACTGCATGCTAGAGTCATCAGTTTGGGGTCGTGTCACTGGTAATGTTGTAAGAAGTCTGATCAGGTAACACATATCAGAGATCATTAGCTTTCATGAAGTCTAAACTCCCCTTAAGAACTCAGAAATACAATCAATAAAACAGAGGCAGTAATTAGGGAGAAGCTGGCAAATTGGTGATAAATGCATCAGAGAATTGCTTCAGGCAGAGAGTGATGCCAGGTGTCTTACCTAATGCAAAAGCTCATGAATCACTAATTTATTCTCAGATTCAGGTATATTAAACTGGGATCTTAACATACTATTCATCTTAAAATTAATAAATATGACCTGACAAAAGTTCTTGGACAAGGTAAATAACAATTAAGTTATTTGGTTACCAGTTTTAGAAATGTTAGTGAATTAAAATTGTTATTCCAGCATTTTTTAACAAAGACAAGGAAGGACACTGCATATGATAATTTCAGATTGTACAGATTTCCAAAATTCAAAATGTGTAGCCATGCAAAGGATGCATTATCCATTTTGTATTGCTTTGCTCTTTTTTGGATAAATTTAAATTACCTGACTATTAAGTAAAATATACAGTAACAACAACTAAAATCCTGATGGCTCAAAACATCGATCATAGAATAACTCAAAATGACAGATTCTATTGTGTATAACCTGCCATGTGCTTCTTGTATGTAATTCTGCATTTTATTTATTCAGTTCATATTGCAGTGGGATTGTGTTGTATAGTTTTTATTTGCAGTTTTATTTGATTGTTTGCCTGCAGCTTGCATATTGTAAATCCAGCTTTAAAATAAAAACATGGGAGCCTTGAATAAAACACACCAATTTCTCCTTAGTTACCTTACCACCATCTTAATTGCATTTCTCATTTATTCAGTTAATTAGGGAAGTACAAGTGATACATGTGACCTCTTACAATAAAATTATCATGAGATTGTAATAAGTAGTTCAAACTTAAGGAGGAAAGAGAATTTTGATGCCAGTGCAGGTTTTATTATGTGATAAGAACAGATTGCTGTACTTAAATATAGTATTAGAATGCTGTTTTAGTATTATAATGCTGTTTGGCTGCAGAATTTGTATACCTTAAGTTAACACGCAATTAAAATGTACCTGGCAAACCTGAGCAGTGCAACAATCAGTCATGCTGAATAATCATATAGTTTGACTTTGGCAGTGACAGGGCCTGATTTCTTTTCCTGACACTTTGATTTTGATGCTGTCTGGAGATACTAAACAAAGGAGTGAAGCACCCTACAAGGCCAAACCTCCTTCCCACAGAGAAAAAAAATCTGAAAATATTTCTCAATTATATTTTTGTAACTGAGTCAGCCTTTGAAAAAAATATTTTTTTTCTGACAGAACATGCCCAGGTATTCATTAACAACCCCAGAGTAAGCTGTATGGTTCATGGTAAAAAAGCTGTTC
>NC_056745.1:1513554880-1513674880 GCF_019279795.1 Protopterus annectens
AAGGCACTTCCGTCTCACTCGAGCTTTCAGCTTAACCATTTGGACTTAAGATGTTCTCTCCACACTAAAATAACTTCTCATGGTGAAATTTCACAATACATCACTTGTCAGGTATAAATATCACCCCTGGATAACTCATTCTCTCTTCCTGTATCACCCCTGGATAACTCTATCTTTAGTGCTGTATCACCCCTAGATAACTCTGTCTCTGTTCCTGTATCACCCCTGGATATCTCTGTCTCTGTTCTTGTATCACCCCTGGATAACTCTACCTTTAGTCCTGTATCACCCCTAAATAACTCTGTCTCTGTTCCTGTATCACCCCTGGATATCTCTGTCTCTGTTCCTGTATCACCCCTGGATAACTCTATCTCTGTTCATATGTTCATAGGTTGGTACTAGGTTATCGGCCCTAGGGCCTATACAAGCCTAGCCATAACAATTCCCTGGCTATTTCTTCCCAGAATATTTACTTCCCTGGTCCCCTGTCTAGCAGGGCAACTGATGTGATCCCCAGGGTGAATTTCTTATCTCCCAATCCAGTCGTCATGGTTCCTTTGAAGAGGGCCAAAGAGGTGCTCAGCTTGACATGCATGGGCAGTCTATTCCAGAGTATGGGGAGTCTCTGGGTCAGGAACCTATCCCTCCAGCAGGTGTTGTTCATTGTGATGACTAGGTTTAGATCCCTGGAGCATGTGGCTCTGAGGAATTGGGATTTCTTTAAGTGTAGAATGTCCAACAGCTCTGGGTTTGACATGGCCTTGTATGTTAAACAGAGATCACCTCTGAGTAGGCGATATGCGACAGAGTATAGCTGGACTATTTTTAGATGGTCAGCATAGGGCATCTGCTTTAGGCTTGTGATTCTTTTAGTGAGGTATTTCTGTGGTCTTTCCAGTTGTTGCAGATGTCTTGTGAGGTACATACCAAACGGGGCATTGTACTCTACAACGGGTCTAATGAGGGATGAGTACAGTGGGACAATGACCTCCTTTTTTCTGGATGAAAAGCCCTTAGTGATGAGATGTGCCACATAGAAGGATTTCCTGACTGTTGTGGTGATGTAGTTATTGTCCAACTATGTCCCTAAGTCCCTTATCACACATTCAGTGCTTAGTGTACTGCCACTTATGTGGTAATTCATGGCTACATGTTTTTTCCCAAAGGGAATAACTATACATTTCTTGCATTGAGCTTGAGCCCATGGCTCTGGCACCAAGCATATGTTTCTGCAAGGCCCTTTTTTAGAATATCCACATCATTTGAGGATTCAGTAATGGCTCCAGGTTTGCAGTCATCTGCAAACTTTGTTAGCCAGAGTCCCTTAGCGCTGGCTGTACTTCTGAGAAGTAGATGCCAAACAAGAGCGGTCCCAGGACTGAACCCTGAGGTACTCCACTTGTCACTTGTCTGGAGATGGATTTTGAGTCAGCTACTTTTACAGTGTGGGTTCTGTCAGTAAGCCAGTTGGCAACCCATCAAGTGACGTAGGGATTAATGCCCTGCTTAGTAAGTTTATCTATGATTCCAGAGTTGGGGATGATGTCAAAGGCCTTGGAAAGGCCCAGATAGGCAATGTGGACTGCCTTACCTTTGTCCACGGCTCTGGAGACTGATTCAAAGAAGCTAATCAGGCTGAGGAGCCAAGATCGACCTTTTACGAAACCAAACTGGGTGGGGTCCAATGTTTGAAGGTTGCCATTGTCTTTGTTTATAAGTTCCATGATAATGTGTTCCATGGATTTGCAGATCAGGCTCATCAGACTGATGGGACGATAGTTCCCAGGATTCAAGGTGGATCCCCCCTTGTGGTGTGGGATAACTGTAGTTGTGCACCACTCATTGGGCATGAAGCCTGAGGTGAGGCTATGATTAAACATGACACTTAGGTAAGGTGCCAGTTCATTTTGTAGTTCATGTAGTACACAGCCTGGGATGTCGTCTGGTCCCATGGATGCTGTATTCGTAGCTTTGGAGAGTGAGTTTTTTACCTGTGTGGCTGTGATTACCAGAATTTGGCAATCTGTCCTGCTGTACATCTTATTTTTACTCTGTTCATACAAGCTTCTTGTATCTACCAATTCTGATCTGTATATATAACATGGATGATTTTATACAATGTACAAGGTCTTACCGTACATAGGCATACCTGTTTATCACCCCTGGATAACTCTGTATCTGTTCCTGTATCACCCCTGGATAACTCTATCTCTGTTCCTGTATCACCCCTGGATAACTCTATCTCTGTTCCTGTATCACCCCTGGATAACTCTATCTCTGTTCCTGTATCACCCCTGGATAACTCTATCTCTGTTCCTGTATCACCCCTGGATAACTCTATCTCTGTTCCTGTATCACCTCTGGATAGTTTTATCTCTGTTCCTGTATCACCCCTGGATAACTCTAGCTCTGTTCCTGTATCACTCCTGGATAATGCTATCTCTGTTCCTGTATCACCCCTGGATAACTCTATCTCTGTTCCTGTATCACCCCTGGATAACACTATCTCTGTTCCTGTATCACCCCTGGATAACTCTATCTCTGTTCCTGTATCACCCCTGGATAACTCTATCTCTGTTCCTGTATCACCCCTGGATAACTCTATCTCTGTTCCTGTATCACCCCTGGATAACTCTATCTCTGTTCCTGTATTACACCTGGATAACTCTATCTTTAGTCCTGTATCACCCCTGGATAACTCTATATCTGTTCCTGTATCACCCCTGGATAACTCTATCTCTGTTCCTGTATCACCCCTGGATAACTCTATCTCTGTTCCTGTATCACCCCTGGATAACTCTATCTCTGTTCCTGTATCACCCCTGGATAACTCCATCTCTGTTCCTGTATCACCCCTGGATAACTCTATCTCTGTTCCTGTATCACCTCTGGATAGCTTTATCTCTGTTCCTGTATCACCCCTGGATAACTCTATCTCTGTTCCTGTATCACTCCTGGATAATGCTATCTCTGTTCCTGTATCACCCCTGGATAACTCTATCTCTGTTCCTGTATCACCCCTGGATAACACTATCTCTGTTCCTGTATCACCCCTGGATAACTCTATCTCTGTTCCTGTATCACCCCTGGATAACTCTATCTCTGTTCCTGTATCACCCCTGGATAACTCTATCTCTGTTCCTGTATCACCCCTGGATAACTCTATCTCTGTTCCTGTATCACACCTGGATAACTCTATCTTTAGTCCTGTATCACCCCTGGATAACTCTATCTCTGTTCCTGTATCACCCCTGGATAACTCTATCTCTGTTCCTGTATCACCCCTGGATAACTCTATCTCTGTTCCTGTATCACCCCTGGATAACTCTATCTCTGTTACTGTATCACCCCTGGATAACTCTATCTCTGTTCCTGTATCACCTCTGGATAGCTCTATCTCTGTTCCTGTATCACCCCTGGATAACTCTATCTCTGTTCCTGTATCACTCCTGGATAACGCTATCTCTGTTCCTGTATCACCCCTGGATAACTCTATCTCTGTTCCTGTATCACCCCTGGATAACACTATCTCTGTTCCTGTATCACCCCTGGATAACTCTATCTCTGTTCCTGTATCACCCCTGGATAACTCTATCTCTGTTCCTGTATCACCCCTGGATAACTCTATCTCTGTTCCTGTATCACCCCTGGATAACTCTATCTCTGTTCCTGTATCACCCCTGGATAACTCTATCTCTGTTCCTGTATCACCCTGGATAACTCTATCTCTGTTCCTGTATCACCCCTGGATAACTCTATCTCTGTTCCTGTATCACCCCTGGATAACTCTATCTCTGTTCCTGTATCACCCCTGGATAACTCTATCTCTGTTCCTGTATCACCCTGGATAACTCTATCTCTGTTCCTGTATCACCCCTGGATAACTCTATCTCTGTTCCTGTATCACCCCTGGATAACTCTATCTCTGTTCCTGTATCACCCCTGGATAACTCTATCTCTGTTCCTGTATCACCCCTGGATAACTCTATCTCTGTTCCTGTATCACCCCTGGATAACTCTATCTCTGTTCCTGTATCACCCCTGGATAACTCTATCTTTAGTCCTGTATCACCCCTGGATAACTCTATCTCTGTTCCTGTATCACCCCTGGATAACTCTATCTCTGTTCCTGTATCACCCCTGGATAACTCTATCTCTGTTCCTGTATCACTCCTGGATAACGCTATCTCTGTTCCTGTATCACCCCTGGATAACTCTATCTCTGTTCCTGTATCACCCCTGGATAACTCTATCTCTGTTCCTGTATCACCCCTGGATAACTCTATCTCTGTTCCTGTATCACCCCTGGATAACTCTATCTCTGTTCCTGTATCACCCCTGGATAACTCTATCTCTGTTCCTGTATCACCCCTGGATAACTCTATCTCTGTTCCTGTATCACCCCTGGATAACTCTATCTCTGTTCCTGTATCACCCCTGGATAACTCTATCTCTGTTCCTGTATCACCCCTGGATAACTCTATCTCTGTTCCTGTATCACCCCTGGATAACTCTATCTCTGTTCCTGTATCACCCCTGGATAACTCTATCTCTGTTCCTGTATCACCCCTGGATAACTCTATCTCTGTTCCTGTATCACCCCTGGATAACTCTATCTCTGTTCCTGTATCACCCCTGGATAACTCTACCTCTGTTCCTGTATCACCTCTGGATAGCTCTATCTCTGTTCCTGTATCACCCCTGGATAACTCTATCTCTGTTCCTGTATCACCCCTGGATAACTCTATCTCTGTTCCTGTATCACCCCTGGATAACTCTATCTCTGTTCCTGTATCACCCCTGGATAACTCTATCTCTGTTCCTGTATCACCCCTGGATAACTCTATCTCTGTTCCTGTATCACCCCTGGATAACTCTATCTCTGTTCCTGTATCATCCCTGGAAAACTCTATCTCTGTTCCTGTATCACCCCTGGATAACTCTATCTCTGTTCCTGTATCACCCCTGGATAACTCTATCTCTGTTCCTGTATCACCCCTGGATAACTCTATCTCTGTTCCTGTATCACCCCTGGATAACTCTATCTCTGTTCCTGTATCACCCCTGGATAACTCTATCTCTGTTCCTGTATCACCCCTGGATAACTCTATCTCTGTTCCTGTATCACCCTGGATAACTCTATCTCTGTTCCTGTATCACCCCTGGATAACTCTATCTCTGTTCCTGTATCACCCCTGGATAACTCTATCTCTGTTCCTGTATCACCCCTGGATAACGCTATCTCTGTTCCTGTATCACCCCTGGATAACTCTATCTCTGTTCCTGTATCACCCCTGGATAACACTATCTCTGTTCCTGTATCACCCCTGGATAACTCTATCACTGTTCCTGTATCACCCCTGGATAACTCTATCTCTGTTCCTGTATCACCCCTGGATAACTCTATCTCTGTTCCTGTATCACCCCTGGATAACTCTATCTCTGTTCCTGTATCACCCCTGGATAACTCTATCTCTGTTCCTGTATCACCTCTGGATAGCTCTATCTCTGTTCCTGTATCACCCCTGGATAGCTCAATCTCTGTTCCTGTATCACCCCTGGATAACTCTATCTCTGTTCCTGTATCACCCCTGGATAACTCTATCTCTGTTCCTGTATCACCTCTGGATAGCTCTATCTCTGTTCCTGTATCACCTCTGGATAACTCTATCTCTGTTCCTGTATCACCCCTGGATAACTCTATCTCTGTTCCTGTATCACCCCTGGATAACTCTATCTCTGTTCCTGTATTACCCCTTGATAACTCTATCTCTGTTCCTGTATCACCCCTGGATAACTCTATCTCTGTTCCTGTATCACTCCTGGATAACGCTATCTCTGTTCCTGTATCACCCCTGGATAACTCTATCTCTGTTCCTGTATCACCCCTGGATAACACTATCTCTGTTCCTGTATCACCCCTGGATAACTCTATCTTTAGTCCTGTATCACCCCTGGATAACTCTATCTCTGTTCCTGTATCACCCCTGGATAACTCTATCTCTGTTCCTGTATCACCCCTGGATAACTCTATCTCTGTTCCTGTATCACTCCTGGATAACTCTATCTCCATATAGCTCTGTCCTGTTGTGCATCTTATTTTTACTCTGTTCAAACAAGCTTCTTGTATCTACCATTTATGATCTGTATATATAACATGGATGATTTTATACAGTGGACAAGGTCTTACTGTACATAGGCATACCTGTTTATTACTTTTTCTACTACTATTTTTTTATATAATTTTTTTTACTATTGTGTATTTCATTTTATTTCGATTCTGATTGTGTATATCTATTTTGATTCCTCATACTGATAGTTTTTACTTTCTTTTTTTGGGGCTTTTCTCCCCGGGCCTCTGCTGAAAAGGGGTCACTGGTCCAGTCAGTCTAACCCGGCAAACAAATTTAAAAATAAAAATAAAATAAAACAAAATAAATAAATAAACAGAAACTGCAGTTTCCAAGCAGTCTGTAAAAAGCTTTTATTAAAGCAACCTGAGAGCTTTCATCCTCACATTATTATTGACGTCATCAGAGATCTGAATCATCTGATGAAGTCCATAATTATATCTGGATGAAAACACTGAGATTGTTTTAAAAAAAAGTTTTTTTACATACTGAATGAAGTTGCAGTTTATGTTTTTATTTTATTTATGCCTGACAAGAGAAGGAGAGTGAAATTTCACAGTGAGAAGATCTGGCCGCTCAGTGATACTTTAGTCAATGGACTATTGCCGTTGGTATATTCTTGATTTAGAATGGGCACACTGGTTGGGCTGACCAATCTGTTTGCTCATTTTTGAATATTAATGAATAGTCAATATATAATATAGGATATATAACAATATATGTGATGTATAATCTAAGCAACATTGCATAAATTATTCAGTTCCTGCCTTCTCTTAAACCTTATTTTTCTCTAAATCAAATTTTTGCATGTATTGTTCCCACAATTCCCATTTTTTCCATGTATTGTTCCCACAATTCCCATTTTTTCCATGTATTGTTCCCACAATTCCCATTTTTTCTATGCATTTTGCTTCTACTCTTTTCTAGAGATCCCACATCCTGTTTGTTTAGCTCTGTTACAAAATTCACTACTTCAAGAATATACCTGTTATTAAAAAATTCTAAAAATTCTTGGCTTATAAATTGTGGACCATTATATGTAATATTTTGGTGATACCATGTTGAGGAAAAAATGGCTTTGTTGGTATTATAACAACTTATGAAAAGGGATCTTTTAACCTGATGACTTTAGGGTACTTGGTGTAGTAATCAACAATGAATGTTACATTGCCAAATCATTTTAACTGCTAGCTGGAACCAGCACCACAATCAGAAAGTAACGAACTGTTTTAGGGAGGGACCTCAGGTTCATATCTTACTTAAACTGTAAAGATGCACAGAATAGTTGTTTTTTTTTCTGTGTAGAGCAAGGGGAAGTGGTAAATTATCAGTAAAACTCAAAGAATAGCAAAACACACACACACGTGCGCTCATGTGCGCGCACACACATGCACATGCACACACACACACACACACACACACACACACACACACACACACATACACACACACACACACACACACACACACACACACACACACACACGCACACACACACACACACACACACACACGTCTCAGGTAGCCAAAAGTTCATTCATTTTGAAGGCATAGCAAACCCAAATCAAATGGAATGTATTTTGAAAAGAATTAGCAGGACTGTACTTACATCTTGCTTACACCATTGATTATGCATAATCCTTCACTGCCAAATTCTATGTGCATATAAATGCCTGCATAGACTCATCTATCCCCCTCAGAAATAAATACAACATCAAATTCAAAAATAAATCCCTGTGTTGGAACATAAGTATAAACAGGCTCTATAATAAAAGAAAAAGCCTCATTGCACACAAAAATAAATCTGACTCTGAAGTGCTAAAAATGCTTGACTAAACTTAACAAGGCTAAACTAATTAAGCAACTGTGGACCCTGATTAAGTCAACCAAAGCCAGATATGATGTAAAAATACATATGTGCACACACGTGCGCACACACACACACACACACACACACACACACACACACACACACACACACACACCTATATATATGGTTCCCCTTCAGAAGGTCAAACGGCTGAAATCTTGAAATGCATATGGTCAAAGCCATATGCTCGAATTTCAGAAGCTCGACCTTCTGAAAGGGAAAAAAAACAAAACAACGAAACACAAAACAATGTTTCTGCAGGGGGGCCCCCCTGCACCTCCCTCACTCCCTGCTACTTATTTATTCCAACTCCAAGTTCGCACTACAGCACAGAAAGGGAAATCTCCTGTTCCGCGCTGTATGCCAATCCCCATTCAAAAGGTCGAGATTCCGAAATATATATATATATAATTTATTTATTTATTTATTTATTTATTTATGTTGAGCTGCTTTGTTCAATTAGGCTAGTAACCTCTTTTCAGGGGAAATCTGAGATGTACACTACAAGACTAAATTTGGCCATAGCATCAGAAAAAATCCCCTACTCCTCAGCATATGGGGGCACATTTGAATGTTATACTTCCTGTCTTCTGGTCTGGGGGTGTAGGTGGCTCAGAGAAATAGGAAGTCGAAAAATTAACATGGAGGATGAAGAAAGTGTTTTGAAGGTTTTGGGAAAGATTTTAGCTGTTGGTTGAACAGCAGAGAGGTTAAATGCAGCAAAAGATGAGTCAGGTGCTAAAGAGAGTGAGGACAATGGAGATGAGATGAATGAAAAGGCAGGATAGTTTGTTCAAAGGCAAGAAGAAATGTCTGAAATATGCAATATAGATGTGGAGGAATTATTTCAGCAGAACCTATTTGCAACAGAGCCTACAACATGAGTGTGTTTTTGCAACAACCCTTCGGTTGGGGGTGTGTGGGATGTATATTTAGAAGAGCTAATTGAATATAGTGAATGAGAAAACAAAAAGGCAGTATGATGGGGTGAAATAATGGACAGAATACAAGAAGAGGAAGTACAAGAAATAAGAACAGAAAAGAAGAAATCATATGTGCAAACTGTAAGACAATGTGAAATAAAAGATGAAAAGAAAATGGAACTGAGAAGAAAACATCACGTAAGAATAAGTAGTAAGACAGAAGCAGAGCTTGAAAGGTATGAAATATGGGACAGTGTCATGTCAGCACTGGGTATTGAACCCAGATACGTAAGAGCAGTTATTTGTATTAATAAAGATATTTTGTGACATTTCTTTGAAGAAGCACAGTATGTGGAGAAATTCTTAAAGCAATGTGAAAAAAAGGAATGATAATCGTTGGAATTCATATGTTATACAGGCATTTAATACAGAAGCAAAAAAGAGAATGTATATACAATTTCGTACAGAGGTTAAAGAGATGCTTTAAGAGACTATTTAAAAACTGTGTGTAGAGGAGTAATGGAGAGTGCAAAGATTTATGACAACAGAGGTTTATGGACCATGGGATGGGAATGTGGAGTTATATTATAATCCCAAATGAAAAAAGAATATGTGTGTCGAGTATAATCAATAAGGAGGGGAGCAAGCGTTTGGCGAGATACTGGGGATAACCAAATACAATGTAATTAATAATTGTGATAAAAAATGTTTCGTTTGTGGTAAAGTTGGTCATGAAGCAAAAAAAAAAGTGAACTAAAATGTATTAAATGTGAAAAGGTAGGACATTCATGGATGGATTGTGATGCAAAAGAAAAAAATACACAGGAAAAGAAGAGAACTATAGTAAATGATGTTGTGATAGAAAATGACATAAAAATTACAAAAGGAAAATGAGAAAGATATAATGGTGGATATAACGAAAAGCACAAGGGAAGAAATAGGAATAAGCAATTTGAGAGAAGAGGGAGAAGATAAATGGGTATGATTTAAAATCAAAAGAAATTCTATTGGAAAAAGAGTAAAGGATAGAAAATGCAAGCATAAAAATACAGGAATAGGAGAAAACAAGAAAGGAAACACTTGAAGAATAACAAAATACTCTTTATAGAGTGAGAAGCTTATCTATAAATGTGAATAGTATCACGAATATAAAAAAGAAGATTAGGGGTACTAGAATAGTATCGATTATTGGATATGGATACTGTAAGAAAAGAATATACAAATAAAATGGATAATGGGAAGGAAAAGTAACATGGAATATAGAAGAGGAAAATTGTTCAGGAATCCCATTTTAAGTAAAGAAAATACTGAAATTGTAGATGCTACATTAGCAATACTAGGAATAGTGTTAATAATGGATATAAAATGGAAGAATCAAGTATACAGAATTGTGGCATTGTATGAGTATGTCATACAAAAACAAAGGGAAATTATGTTTAGGAAAATTCTGGATTATGTTAGTGTCAATATGCAAATAATATTAGTGGGAAATTTTAACTGTGATTTAAGACATAGCAGAAAAGACGGAGCAGATGTTAAAGTTATTTCAGAAATAATAAAAAGTGGTAACATTTATATATGGAATAATAAGCAGGGGACATATCAAAGAGGTAATTTAAAACATAAATTGATTATTTTATAAATATTACAGATTTTGCAGATCATTCAGCAATTTGGGTAGAAGTAAAGTTCAAGATATGGAAAGATATATAAAAATAGCAGAGGAATTAAAAGAATAAATGAAGCAGAATTAAATGAATACATAAGAATAATTTTGCAATTATGGCTTGGTCATATAAATATGAGAAGTTTTAACAAAAATTGGACAAACTAGTGGATAGCTTTAAAAGGGAAATATAAAAAGAGGTTTTGGAATGGCAAAGAACAAAAAGAAAACAAGATAGTTGTAAATATAAAGACATCAGTAATCAAATCTTTAGAAATATAAGTAACAAAGAAGAACTTATAGAAAAAGAAAACATATATATATATATATATATATATATATATATATATATATATATATTTTTTTTTATATATATACATATATAGATATTTTTTTTATATATATATATATATATATATATATATACATATGTATATGGATCTACTTCAAATTTAAAGTTCATATGATCGACAAACTTTTCAGAGAGACCAAAACACCTAAAGCTCAAAACACCAAAAACTCATTTGGTTGAAACTCATAACATCGACACATGACATTCATAGGTTAGTACTAAGCTAACTGCCCTTGTGAGCCATTTTAAGCCTAGCCAATTATCCCTTGTGAAACTCAAACCCTTCAACTTGTGTTTGTAAGGCAAACACCTTAACCATTAGGTCACCCTCCCAATCCCTTATGCCCTTTCCCCCTGGAGTTAAAATACATAGATAGGGTGGTGGGGCATAGCCCCCCACATACATAGTAAATTTCACAGATACATGTGGATAGTTATAACAGAGATGACAACATTTATCTAAATAATGTGGGCGGCTAAGGCCCCACACCCCCATTGTGGGGGGCTGTGTCCCCCACACCACCCCAACTATGTATTCTAACTCCAGGGTCATGCTACAGTGGGGAAAGGGCATGATGCTTTGAATGTCATGTGTCGATGAGTTTCGACCAAATGGGTTTTCGGTGTTTTGAGCTTTAGGTGTTTTGGTCTCTCTGAAAAGTTTGTCAATCATATGAACTTTCAGTCATATGAAGTAGACCCATATATATATATATATGAAATGATTCAAGAAAAGATTGAAAGGATGTTGTTTAAACAAAGTTACTTTTTACAAGGGAAAAAGAGGAAGTAGTACGACGGTAAAAGAAAATCGAGTAATAAGAGGGTTAAGAGATGAAGAAGGAAATATAGTGAAGACACAGAAAGAAATAATGCAAGTAATAAAAAAATATTATGAAAACATTTGATAGAAATGAAAATAAAAGAAAACATAAATGGAACTTAAAAAATGTTAAAAAAATAATGAGGAAATGAAAAAAATACTATGATAGAAGCGAAAAACGTTTTAAAAACAGCAAACTAGAATCTGCTGCAGGAATATAGTGAATATTTGATGTACAAAAATATGAATGAATGACTGGCACAAAATATCTATTGGAGGTTTTTAATGAATTAAATTAATTAAGGCATCATATTGCATTTAAATAGTGTAAAAAATGATTACGTAACCATAATCAAACAATTAATCAATTACACTATTTAAATGCAATATGATTCCTTAATTAATTTAGATCTGATGAAGCGTACCAGGGGTGTACGCGAAAGTGCTCATCCGTTTGTTCTGTTTTAATAAAATACTTATATATCTTTTCGTGGTAGTCCGACTACGTCCTTTTGACTACATGAAAAAATATGTATGGGTGCAATGAAGTTCAGTGTATGAAGAAATAAGAAAAATATCACTATTGAGATAGTGGCTAATAATTTAAAATGAGGAAGGATTAGAGTAATTAAATAGTGCTGAAATACATCTCCAGTGATTTCTTGGTATAGGGGTATGATTCTAACTTAGAGTGTGATAGGTCCTGGCTTCAAATCCCAGATAAGCTCTATTTTTAGGGGTGTCAGGTGTTGACTGAGTGTTCTTTTTTGGGGATAAACTCTTGGCTAGGCTTGTATGGGCCCCAGGGCCATTAGTCTAGTAACCTCCTATGATCCTATGATCCTAATGTGGATAATATACATCTCTTGTTGTATCTTTTGGCTTTTCCCGGTTAGGGTTCGCCACAGCGGAACTCCGGTCTGCTAATGATTGGCAGTAGATTTTTACGTACCGAGTTGCCAGCCCTGACATACAACCTTCAATGAAGGTACACCCACTCATGCATGTCTCCACACAGAAGACGTTTTAGCTAAGAATCGAACAGGACAATGTCTTACTGTGAGGCGATGCTACCGCAGCACTAATATACATCTCTTCTTCTTCTACTTCTTTCGGCTTTTCCCGGTTAGGGGTCGTCACAGTGGATCATCTGTCCGCTCATGACTGGCAGTGGAGTTTTACAGTGTCGAGTTGCCAGCCCAGCGCCCAACCTTCCACAGAAGGCACACACACACACTCATGCCTAGGGCTAATTTAGAGTGTCCAATCCACCTACAGCATGTCCTTGGGATGTGGGAGGAAACCGGAGCACCCGGAGGAAACACACGCGACCACAGGGAGGACATGCAGACTCCGCACAGAAGGCACCCCAGCTGAGAATCGAACCAGAGAACCTCTTGCTGTGAGGCGACAACAGCAAGAGGTTCTCTGGTTCATTCGTAAATAGCCCCATCTAGTGGATAAAACAGTTATTAGTCAAATCCAAGCAATTGGGGATTTTTGCTGAGGGCACGATAGTCT
This sequence comes from Protopterus annectens, assembly GCF_019279795.1. Taxonomy (NCBI): domain Eukaryota; kingdom Metazoa; phylum Chordata; order Ceratodontiformes; family Protopteridae; genus Protopterus; species Protopterus annectens. The sequence continues at coordinate 1,513,568,167 of NC_056745.1, forward strand.
GACCAATGTATTTGTCTACTACAGTTTGGTTCCGATGTAGTATAAAGAATATAACAAAAACAATGCTGATGCTATTTCCATATAATATAAGGTTAATCCTCATTTTAGAGATAGCCTTGGGGTTTACTAAGCTGGGTGACACGCTGCTATGGTCTCTGTGCTCATAAAAACAGCCAATGGATTTAAGGAAAGGAAAGAAAATGCAGATAGAGCTAACAAGCTGTTTGGTGAGTGCCTAGATTAACATGGAGGCATACCAGAATCTAATTTACAACTATGGTACAGTTAAGTGAACAACTGAGCCAAAACAAATGGCAACCTCGGTAAGACCAATAAGCGTACCAGTCACTTAATCCGCCAAGCGGAACACGTTTATTGACGAAAATTACAAAATATAAAAAATAGAATAGAGTTAAGCGCTTTCACTCATAAATTAGAGCTTCTTCAGAACAACTTTCACAAATGCGGATCGCAGTTTAAATACTAAAATTGTCGCCAAAAAATAATGCTTCATATTCCCATCCTTAAAGGAATACTACAATATTACGTACATATTGCTATTTAGTATATATAACAACCTAAAAGTATATGATAAAAAAACTAATAGTATGTAATAAAAAACGTATATCAATAACTTATCTAAATATAGTTTGTGTTAAAATGATGATATAGATAAAATGCAATATACATATGCTAAGAAATGACTTAATATAAACCATAATAATCAATTCTAAAATACATTCAAACCTATTATAGGTATATGTTGTTGTTTGTAAAAGAATTGGGAACAAAATTGCTTAAAAATTTTTTTTAAAAATTATTTGACATTTCTATATTAATATATGAATATATGAATGAATATATATAATAAAAATGAATATATATAAATAGATATATATGTATAAAAACCAATAAATCAAATTCAATTATCTGATGTCCCATTCGAGAATGGGTTTGCAAGAGATAAAATCATTTAGACCTGGGGGATTTGCTGCATTAAAGTAGAGCTGCCACCAAACTTCCTTAAAACGTAATAATTTCTTTACATCCCCACCTTTGGGATTGCTGTAAATTATATCCAAAATCCCAAATTTAAACTTGTGATCAGTACCCATCTTCTCTACGTGCTTATATAATGCATTGTTGCTATCTTTTCGGGATATACTGTAAATATGGTCATAAATTCTCTTCTTAAAGTTCCTTTCGGTTTTTCCCACATAATAACTAGGGCATGCATCACATGTGGCGATACATATAACCATTCTAGTATTACAATTTCCTTCTTTCAACTTTATAATTGTACTGAAATTGTTAAAAATGCTTAATTTGTTTGCTTCAAAAATATATTTACATTGATTGCACTTGCCACACTTCCTTGTGCCCTTTAATATCTGGTTCATCCTTTGGTTCTTAGAATACCCCTGGTCATAGTTGTTGTATTCAAGGAGTTTCTTAATATTGTCTCCCATTTTGTATACCACCCCTGGTCTACTTTCCACCACTTTTCCTATATTGGGTTCAGAGTCCACTACGAACCAAAATCTGTTAATGATTTCCATAATTTTGTCTGACATTGGATTGTATGTTAAAATAAAAGATTTTTGGTGTGTGTTACTATCATTTCTCCAAACAATAGAATTGGATTCCTTCTTACTAAACAAGCCAGATCCTAACAGGGGTTTGTATTTCAAACCCCATTCACTTAACACATATTTTCCTATATTTTCCAACATGGATAACGGGTAGTTCCTATCCCTGAACAAATTTGTAATAAATTTGATTTCTTCCTGCATGACCTGTGAATTAGAGGTCATGCGGGCAGCACAAATGCATTGTCCCTTGAAAATATTCTGTTTCAATTTAGTGGGATGGAAACTGTCGTATGCCAAATAATCGTTGGAGAATGTCTTTTTCCTATGTATTCTGGATTGTAGGTTACCATTGTGCATGTATATATAAGTGTCTAAATAAGCCAAACCCTCATTGCTCGTACTGTATGTAAATTTCAAAAAATTACTACTCTTGTTCAAAAATTCAATGAAGGTGTCCAATTCACCTTTGGAACCACCCCATAAAATATAAATGTCATCCAAGAATCTTGAGTAGTGTAGGATTTTGCTAAAATGCGTGCTAGGGAATAAACATGATTCCTCCCAATCAACCATAACCAAATTAGCAAATGTGGGGGCACACGCTGCTCCCATTGCTACACCTCTTGTCTGTTTGAAATGTTCTCCTTCGAAGTGTATAAAATTGTTGTCCAGAACCATAGTCATAAACTCCATTATGAGACAGGTCTCATCCCATGTTAAACTTGCATATTTTCTTATGCTATTACAAAATGCTTCCAATCCTTCATTTTTGGGAATGCTAGAGAACAGATCAATCACATCAATAGTGACAAAAAGATGTTCTTTCTTCCATTTGTTTACGGGATATTTACTTAAAAATTCCCAAGAATCTTTCACCATGTGGGGGATGTTATTGTATACTAACTTGAGTTTGATGTCTATGTATTTCCCTATGTAATATGTTGACACGCTGTTATGGTCTCTGTGCTCATAAAAACAGCCAACGGATTTAAGGAAAGGAAAGAAAATGTAGATAGAGCTAACAAGCTGTTTGGTGAGTGCCTAGATTAACATGGAGGCCTACCAGAATCTAATTTACAACTATGGTGCAGTCACAAAGCAATAGGTTAATCAATCATACGTAAAAGTAAGCAGTTCAGCTTTTAGAATATCACATCAGTTAAGATCTAAGAAACATGATTTGCAACAGTAAGCTAACCGACAAAGGCAGGTAAGGTAACACAGGGAGGACTGATGCAATGTAACAATTACTGCAAATCACTAGTTGCGACTAGATTCATACATTGACAACATGCAAATAACACTGAGTATGGAACTATAAAAGAACTAGCTACAATTAGTATTAAAATCAAAAAACAAGCAATCAAATATCTTGTTAGTGGAGCATATGTGCAGTTGCTATGTACTGTCAGATAAACAGTAATAGGATATAAACAATTTAGTCAGAGCACGTACTAGGTTATCAAAGAAAAAGGATTCATGCAGTGGAATCACTTAGATAATAGCAGCTGTTTGTTCAAATTGTATTACACAATATTATAATAGCATTACATAAATAGTAATAAGATGTATACAATTTAGTCAGAAGCATGTGCTAGGTAATCAGCAGAAAAAGTTGTCTTGCAGTGGAATCACTTAATCAGTGGCAGGTATTTGTTCAATATACATTGCAGATACGATAACAACATCAGAAGGCAAGACTGGCATTGAACTCCATACCTGTGAGAATGAGCGTCCTTAGGTCAACTGTTGCCCTAGGCAAAAGGGCTCCATGGCGCCCCCCCCCACACCCCCAGGTGCCCCCATCCTGTCTACCTACCTACACCAAATAAATACTGGAAAAGTGCCCCTGCTAGAGCGGCGCCCTAGGCAGCAGCCTAGTTGGCCTATGCCTAAGGCCGGCTATGCCTGTGAGATGTTAGTACAGGTCTCATCACATTACCGGCTCCCAAACATCACCATGGGCTGTTACTGATAAGCAGGGTAAGAGAGGTGGAAAAAGGAAAGGCACCAAACCAGAGATGTTTTTTAAATGATGTAAGGCATCATGGGAGTATGTGGGTGAACAGTAGGAGAGAAATTGCAGGAAGACAGATAGGAATAAAAGAAACGGGAAGTAAAAGAAACGGGAAAATGCAGGGTAAAGAGCACAAAAGTGCTAATGCCATGAGGGTGGGGGGAAGGAATAAAGGCTGGCCCTGGCCCTTTGTAAAGATTGTTTAGTGGAAAAACAATCAGTCAGGTAAGTTGTTATGCTGGATATGAAAGAGAAGCTTAGGATAAAGGATGATTAGTGGTACAGCAGAGGATGCAGTTGCCTAAGAGAGACAAGAAGGAGTTAGTTGGGGACAGAGAATAGTCTAGGGGAGCAGGAAGACAGCTACTAAGTTAAGGAAAGTTTAGAGTGGCTGGGTTTAAGAGTTTTTAAAGACAGGCCTGAAAGGAAGAAATAAGCAAACAGAGGAAAGCAGGTGAGATGGGAGGGGTGAATAGGCTTGGGGATTACAAAGAGGTTCTATACTGGGTCGCTAAAAGCAGAGTAGGAGGGCTTTTTATTAAGGAAATGGTAGACAGGAGGGAGATATGTGGTAGAAAGTGGAGTGGAAGGGGGGTAAGAGGTGATATACTAGGGAGCCGTGTAGACCAAGTCTGAGGGATAGAACCAGTAATTAAATACCAATTCAGTTATACATACATCCACTGCAGTACGGCAAGGCTCCTGGACCATAGGTTCAGGCTTTCAGAGGGTATGAGTGCTATTCTCTGGGATCACCTTTTGCTTGGGATACTCTGGCAGGACCACGGATGAAGAAGGAGCCAGGTCTGAGAGTACTGCATCCACTGTAGTATTGCAAGGCTCCTGGATGGTAGGTTTGCACTTCCAGTGGGTGGGAGAGCTATTCCCTGGGATCAGCTTTTGCTTGGGATACTCTGTTAGCACCACAGATGAAGAAGGAGCCAGGTTTGAGAGTACTGCCTGTGAGACGTCTCAGCACATTAGCAGCTCCCGAACATCACCACGGGGCATTATCAATAAGTGGGGTAAGAGAGGTAAAAACTTGAATACCTTAAAAGAAATAAAGGTATGATGATTACAGAAATGAGAATATATCAAGGGAAAATATTACTATGGAAGATTGATATAAGTAATATAAAAAAGAATAGAAAGGAATTGTATGAAATATAATGAAAACGTTTTATTATATCTTTCCATGGAAACATTTTGAAGAAAGAAAAATAAAAGCTGTAAAAACAAGAATGAATAAATGTGGGAAATATCTTGAATGTACAGATGTTTATGGAGATTATCAATAAATAACTGTCCAGTAAAGGTGAACATGTCATATAAGAAGATAGAGGAAAGAATTTGTGCATATTGTGGACAAGTGGAAACAACAGAACATGTTCATAGGTTATAGGTTCATAGGTTAGTACTAGGCTAACTGCCTTTGCAAGCCATTTTAAGCCTAGCCAATTATCCCTTGTGAGACTCAAACCCAGCACCTTGCGTGTGTAAGGCAAACACCTTAACCATTAGCCCACTCTCCCAACCAAATTACTTGTGTTTATGAAATGTGATAGAGTGAGTCAAGTATGAAAAAATATATGAAAAAGAAAGTATAAACAGATTGAAAAGTGGAAATATGGATATGATAGAATATGGGCACTATGAAAATGCAAAACAAAAAGATGTGGTTAAATGGGATGAAAAGTTATTGTTATAACATGATTATTTGGAATGAGAGGTTAAACTAAATAAGATTTAATGGAAAACAGTCATTGTCAGACATTCTGAAAAAGATAAGATTTTGGTTATTGAAAAATAATGTATATAAAATGTATAATATGAATTAAAAAAAGGCCCCCTACTCTTTTCAATGGGTGCTGTGCAATCTTTTACAGCTACCTGAGCTACCACCAACTCAAGCAGATGGGACCTCAGCTTAACCTCACATCCACAGGATAACACACTCAGGAATGCAGCAGTCCCCTTATGTAGAGTTCTCCCCTCCATTTAATATTCTCAGATCACATATCCACATTTGCACCCCCTCAAATCTCCCAAGAACCTTAAGCTGTTGGGGCCAGATAACATAATCAGGCTGCCTTGTCTGTTCCTGTACAGAAGCTATTCAATATCAGCTTCAAAACATGCTTTTTGCTAGGACATTGAAGGACTGCAACTGTCATTCCTCTGCACAATGGTGGGGCTGGAATGGTCCTGGGTAATTATAGACCCATAAGCCTAATAAGTATTATCTGTAAGGCTCTGGAAAGGATCATTTTGGAATTGATAAAAAAGGATATAGGTAACCTACAGACTTCTAACCCAACCCATTTTAAATTTATCAAGGGTAGGTCCTGCCTACTTATCCTGGTCTACTTCTTTAAAAAAAATACTGAATCAATGGACATAGGTAAAACAGTGTACACCACATATCTAGATTTTGCAAAGCAGTTCAACACCATCACACAATCACATATCATAGATAAACTCTCCCAGTTAAATATCAATATCTGTGTAATCAGTGGACAGCAAAGTGCCACATAACTATTACTCAGGAATTTAGGGTGGGTGGGTGGCTCTATCTCCAACAAAGGACCTGTCACGTGGTGTACCGGAGTGGTCAGTCCTTAGGCTACTTCTCTGTGGCATTACATTGTCAGAGTTGAAAGCTAGTGATTATAGTTTCTGGCTGACTAAGTTTGCAGGTGACTGCAAACTTGGTGTCATCATCAACTCCTCAGTGGACAACAGACTTCAAGATGGCCTTTCCTGAACAAATATCAGGTGTCAAAACCATGGAGTAAAACTAAATGCCAAGAAGTGTATAACTGTATCGTTCAACAAGCATGACTTCCCTCGTAACTCTCCTATTGACAATACTCCCCTGAAAATTGGTCTCCTAGTTAGGGATATGGGAGCCTATGTTGACAATGAACTGTCCTTTGATCACCATGTTTCCATGGTTGTAAGGAAGTTCTTTTTCAATGAAAATCTTATGTCTAAACCTATAGTGTCCAGATCCATGGCTGTAATAATTCTACTGTACTTGGTACTCAATAGCCCAGTCATTGGGCGTAATGCCCCATTAGTATGTACCTATCCAAATGCTTGTCACAACTGGAATGACTGCAGTGCATTTTTTCATTAAAACATCAAGGTCCTAAAAGTCATAAAATCTATGGAGACCATGTCAAAGCCATGTCCCTTTTCTCAGTATGATACAGGCTATTGAGAGGTAACCTCTGCCTTGTATATTGAGCTTTAACAGACTGTATGTTGCCTGACTTATTATACATTTGCAAGTTCTATAGTAATAGAAATAAACAGTCAAAGGATGTCAATCTCTTTTGCGAAATAAATAGAACATGTTGGAGGAATAGATTTGTAATACTTTTATGGAACCATTTTTCACTCCACATAAAGCAAAGTACTTCTGTTACTCTATTTAAATGTAATTTGGATGAATGGCAGGTTAACCACAAACTGACCCCCCCCCCCCCAATTTAGTACTGCTGTCCCTTACAGATAAGGGGAAACATGCAAATGTTCCAACATCGGCCATCTCTGTATTATTCATATGCAAAACACAGCGGCTAAAATCTGTTATGGGAATGTAAGGCTAAGCTCCTTAAAATCCTCGTAGATGACAGTCAGGGGGTTACCTGTGAACCTAGGAATACATAGCATACCAGTATTTTTATTTATTTATTTATTTATTTATTTTATTTTTTGAGATCTCTGAATATCAGAAATAGGGAAATGTTCTCCTTTATCTAATATTGTGTGATTTCAGAATTGGTACACATAAGTTAGCTGGATTTTAATGGCTGCAGTCTGCCACATAGGGGTGGGGTAGCATGCTCCATGCAAAAACACTTGTTTCTTTTGTATTCCTATACACACACATGCATATATGCACACCACACATACATTTATATGAAAACATTTTCATTTTGGCCCCTTTACAAGCTGACACCCTGATCACCTTTATGCCAGCTGGTGGTGAAATGATAAGGGCCACCTGAATTCCATACAAACCAAATACAGAACCTGTTTCAACATGCGTAATTCCTCATTCCAGGGTAGGGGGAAGGATCACCTTACCAAGGGAAAGTTTCCATTCTTCAGTATTTGAGTTTGAGACATTGTATGTTTCTTGTGCTACCAATATGTTTCTAAAAGTTTAGAGTAGGGTCCAGCTAAATAAGTACACATTTAAAGAGAAAAATAAAGTTTTACTGCAGATTCAGAAAGAGGTTACAGTATAAAGTTCTTTACAAGCTAATTAATGGCATTTGTGTGAATCAAAAATCATGGATTTTGGCTTCACAATGTTGACTGTAATTTCTTTTATTTTAATCAATGAAAAATTAGACCTACACTATTGGATAAAGATTTTTCAATATCATCCTTGTCAAAAATGTAAACTTTTATAGATAAACATAGGTAATCTCAATTGTATATGACCTTTCCTAAAAAAAATTATTGTTTAATGAAGAATCACATATAGCTGTGATAATCGGTTCTTGGTTTAAAGATTATGTCTTTCCTTCCCTCTTCATATGCACTAGTTATACTACGTTCAGTGATTTACTTCCAGGCCAAAGGTCTTTCCTTCCCTCTTCATATGCACTAGTTATACTACATTCAGTGATTTACTTCCAGGCCAAAGGTCTTTCCTTCCCTCTTCATATGCACTAGTTATACTACGTTCAGTGATTTACTTCCAGGCCACAGGAATGGAGGTGATATAGTCGTATTGGTACCAAACAAAACCTCATTTATCACTGTTGCTGCAGTTCAACATGACAGAAGTCCTAAGTGGATTAAGGCACATCATATTACTGGAGGACATGTTCATACCTACATACTTGTTGTCTACATTCCCCCTACCTTTCTCAATTCACGTCATGGAAAAGGTCATCACCAAAATGTTTCCAAAAGGACATAAGGGGAACATGATATTTCTATTTGATTTCGATATGAATGCTATACAATCTAATACTTACCAATTAAATGAAACACTACAACTATATGGGATAATGCAAATAATACATGAATCAATAAGACCAAATCAAAAACAGGAAAGATCTCACTTCTAGACCTAATTATAGCTAACACAAAATAAAAGATTAAAGTTTTACTTTATAATCTAAATATGCACTGCCAAGTTATTTCCCTGTGGTCATTTAGAACTTAAATATGGTGCCTCAAATTGTCACAGGACTATTCACTGGCAACCAAATAAGCAATTCCTAACAAATAGCTACAAGTTGGTGACTGGAACCATTTATACCAGGAAGTCAACCCAGATGTGGTCCTGTTCTACTTTATTTCTGAAATGTCCGATATACAAAACAGAAATGTTTGGGGGATGAACCTGCCCCTGGATATCAACCAATATTGAACATCTAATGACAATGAGAGACAATGCCTGATAGCAATGGAAACAACCCTACAACCCCCAACAGGAACTGCAGCAACAATGTCTGTAGTGCAAAAAAATTATTTAAATAATTATTACTACCAGCAGGGAACCTTTGACATTAATTACAGATATATGTCATTTACCACTTTGAAAAACCTGGGAAATAAACTCCTTCAGAAGCTGGGATGCAACATACTTCAACTGAAGCAGCTGACCTTTAACCTCATCTCCTTGCAGCCTATAGTTCTAACCCCTACTTCAACCACATTTCTGTCAAGGAAACCAAACTGTAAAGTTATTGTCTTTTATGATAATATTGCTGTGGCTGGCAGTTTAAAAGTCTAGTTGAATATTACCTTGTTTTCCTAACTAATTTAAGCAAAGTAATGTATCTGGTAATAACAGACATCACTTTACTCTGGAGCTATTGAAACAGTTTTTGCATAGTAAAATAGTTATGTTGTAAACATTCTGGTAGACTTAACACCTAGAGGAAGAAAGGAATTCATTTGGAACCACCTAGAACCAAGACTACCTGCAACTCTATATGGTTGTTTAAGGACTCTGGAATTTCCAGGTAAAAACAGGTGTAGTTATGTAAGTAAATGAAAACTGGTGCTTCGTGCAGCAGGTTCTTATTGAAATTCCAAATGTAGGATCAATTTATTTATTATTATTTCCATTTGTTGACCCCCTTTTCTAAAGAGGCCCGATGTGAAAGGTTCCATGTTTCCATATTAAAACAAAAAATCAAACAAAAACATGAGAAACATAGCATGTGAATAAATGTTTTAAACTCCCCAAAATGGGTTTGAGAAATGCAAAAGTTTCTAAAAGCAAACATAAGAAAGAACAAAAGAAAATATCTAATAGCATACAAATGATACTGTATATATAAAATTAGGGTTCAGAAACTCACATGTTGGCTATATATAAGAAAAAAAAAGAATGGTCATAATACACAGTGAGAGTGGTGAGGTGGGTGGATTATCCAGGTGCAGAGCAGGAATATAATCAAACGTTGGACAGGTATTGTTTGAGCCTGGCTTTAAAGGATTTCAGTTTTTCTAGTTGTCATATTTCTGTCAGTATGCTGTTCCACATAGTGATAGCTTGAATAAAGTGAGTTTCCAGATATGGTTTGAGATTCACTAGAAATTAAAAGAGTACAGCTGCCTTGTAGGTGAGTAGTGCTTAATGCTGTTTAGAGAAGAACAATTTCCAGGTTTATAAATTAGGCTGTGTACATTAACGAGTTGGGTGCAGGAGAGATATTGTGGAAGCTCAATCCAATGTAACTGTTTATTTCAACACAGCGATGTGTTTTGGATGGAGGTTAGTTGTCATTTTAGCATCTTGTTATAGCAGCATCCAGTTTCTTCATATATATAGAGCTAAGTATAGTAAGAGTGGCAGCTGCAAAAAGAAGTGATGGGAGAAGATGGGATGAAGCTATGGTTTTCCTAGCACTTCTGAGAGACATGCACTAACATAATAAAGTGCACCAAAGTTTTGGTCTGTTTTTTTAATGGCTTGAAAAATTTGATGCTTAAAATTTACATTTTTATCTATAGTAACTCGTATTGCAACGGCAAATGAATATAAAATATGCCTGGATAATAAATTCAAGAGCTAAGATGAGTAAAACTGCTTTCAATTAACAGAAAAAAAAATCCCATTCAAAGAGTAAGCACATACACCCCAGAATTCAGCAAGCTCTGCACGGCGTGCAGGAATAGTGCAGGAGCTGCTGGAGGCAATATGGCTACTGTGCGATCCGGGAATAAGCTCCCGGGATGTGCACGAGTGATCCTGCACTATTCCTGCATGGATTCCTGTATGCAAATTACCCCATTTGCAGGTGAAAACCATGCAAATGAGGTGAATTTGCGATCCAGGAAGCTGGCAGCTGGCCATGCAGGACTAGTGTAGTCTGCAAAAATGTAATCAGTTAGTAACCGAGTACATTTCTGCAAACTACAAAATGGAGCCATGACAGCTCCAAATAAAGGGTGTATATACTGTGGAAAGCATGCCAATGGCCATATATATGGCCATTGGCATGGAAAACAGTTGCAAAAATAAAAAAAATAACTTATTTTTTTTAGCCGATTTCAGCTGTTTAAGCATAGGGCAGCGACGTGCAAATGGGATCGGGACTGAAAAAAAAAACTTGAAATAAGCATTCTGTCCAAAATCACAATGTTGCGATTATACTCAATGGCAGGCAGAAGACTAAGGGGGAAGGCTTAGTGTCAGACTTGCAACTAGGCATTAGCAGGCAATCCTATGCAAATGAGGGGAATGATACTGAATCCTAGAGCCCCCCCTCATGGCTAGCCTGCACACAACTGTGTTGGTGCAGGAAGACCATGGTGCAAGCCTAAGAGCTAGTTGACATCATAAAGGGGTATGTCAGGCATACTGTAAGCTTATTGGAGCCCTGTGGCTTGGGTTTGCCCTTAGCTTAGCAAAGCTAAGCAAGGAGTTGTGTCTGAGTCTGCCTAGCACTCTTTACATTGCCTAAACAGGTGTGCATGCCGTGCACCATGTTTTAAAGGGAAAAAAAAGTAAACCAGGAAATTGCAGCTCCGTGTACATCTGAGCACTGTGTTTGTGCAGTGCACCCCTGAGCTTAAACAGGAAGGCAGTGGGAATGGAAAACTGCAGTAGGAAGGTAATCAAGGAGAGCTATGCAAACACCTTTCCCCCTGGATTTTCCCACAAACTCTACACCACCGGTGTACACAAGCAGGGAATCTTTACCAAACACAAGCAACAAAATGATATCGGCAGTTGCAGCTATCATAAATCAACATGTGGAAGAGGCTGAGGGTGGTAAGGATGAGAATGCTGATGACCAACCCACAGTGAGGAGAAGGAGAAGAGTGTACAGACCCAGGGTAACCTACCAGAGGCTACATGAGCTGGAGATAGTGGAGCGCTATAGGGTGGACAGGGACCTCCTACAGCAAATTGTTGAGCTGTGCTGGCCACACCTTACACACAGAACCAACAGAGGGGAACCCATCCCAGTGGATACCAAGGTATGTGCAGGCCTAAGAATGCTAGCCACAGGTACCTTTCAAAGGCCAATTGGGGATATCATGGGGAACTCATAGGTATCAGCATCCGGGGTACTCCACCAGTTCTTGGATGCCACGTCAGCACATGCCGGTGAGCACGTATATTTCCACAACAGCCATGAGGCGTTGACCAGCAATATGCATCTCTTCCACCAAATAGCAGAATACCCTGAGGTAGTGGGTGCTATAGACTGCATGCACATACACATCAAAGCACCACCCGGTGAGTGGGGTAAGGTCTACATCAACCACAAGGGCTTCCCCTCCATTAACTGCCAGGTCATGTGTGATGCCCAGGGCAATATAATGAATGTGTGTGTGCTGGCTGCCCTGAAAGCTATCACCACTCCCACATCTGGCATATGACGCAGCTGTACCAGAGATTTGCCAGTGGGAACATCACTTACAGCCACCTAGTGGGGAATACTGGTTACGCACTGGAGCCATGGCTGATGACACCCATCAGAAATGCACACACACCCGAACAAGAACTCCATAACAAGGCACACGCACAGACCAAAATCATAATAGAGCATGTGTTTGGGATGCTCAAGTCACAGTTCTGGTGCCTGGACACATCCGGTGGAGCCGTGCAGTACTCACCAGCTACATCTACCCAAATTGTCACCATATGTGTCATGCTACACAATATGATCCTGCGGAAACAGCTGCAGTAGGAACAGCACAGGGCAGGGCCACACAGCCCCCCACCATTGCCAAGGCCTGCACAGGCACAGAGTGACTCAGAGGAGGAACAACCTGAGCCTGCCCCAGTAGGCAGAAGAAGGTGTGCCCAGTATGTCCAGGCTCTGGCAAAGAGACAACGCATACCACATACACTGACACAGTAGGAACCCAGGGAATGACACATCTCTCTGACTCACATATACAGTAAAGGGATGCCAAACATGACACTACCTGTGCTTCACTATGTATAGGGAGTGTACTATGTGCATCCGACATAATCAACCCTCCAGCGCCATCCCCAATACTGGCACAGTCACAAGATAAGTCACTCTCTTTATCAATTGCTGAATGGAGTAGTATGTTTTGTTACTTGTATCTATGGTATGGATGTGAGCATGCAAGGGAATCAGGTGGCTGAATGGGATGCCTGCAGATAGTTGACACCTATAGTGGCAGCATGAGATCTGTAACAAATACTGGTGTCACCATAGTAGCCAGTACTAGACAAGGTAACAAAACTCACTGCAGGAAATGTGCTGGGCCACATGTGTGTCCATAGGACACACACACATGCCAGTCAGGGAGGCTCACATACCCAACAATAGTCTCGGCCAGCATGACAGGTGTAGACAAACACAAACAAAGGCTGAGCTAAGGCCTCTGATTGATGGCTATGGAGAACAGCCCCCCTCCAGACCTACACAAACAGACTACAACAGGTCAGGCAGTGGGATGTTAGTTCTGAAGAGTAAGAAGTCAGAAACTGAAATGTAGGTCAGTCAAACCTAAGACCCCTAGTACACTGATATGCCTCTAGTCAGTATGATAGGTCAGAATACAGAATGAAATGGAGTACCTGAAATACCAGTACAGTCATAGCAAATGTGTGCAAGTGTCAGGTGTGCCCCCCCAGTCCTATGTAGAAATGTAGTAACAGTCAGGTGTGCCCCCCAATCCTATGTAGAAATGTAGTAACATGTATGTGTGCCCCCCAGTCCTATGTAGAAATGTAGTAACATGTATGTGTAGGTATAATAACAGTGGAGCACAGATTACCTGAGCTGGCCAAGGTAGCAGGATAAATTGTAGCATGTGTACAATATGCAGGGCTGCGTGTGTTAGGTTGGTGTGTGTTGTATATTGTGTGAGAGTGGTCAGTATGTATGCATGCTAAGGTTTGTCCTGGTGGCCATTGGCCAGTACTGCCAATGTCAGGGCCAAGTTCGCACAACTGCACTGCCAAAAACAATGCTTCCCAGCAAAACACATTCCAGCAATAAGCCATAGTAAATGTTTGGAAGTAATATGTGTCACCATATGAAAGATGGACATGGCATGAATGTGGGCCCAGACATACAAGCAGTACACAGGGGGAAGTACCCCAGACCGACAGTGTATAATATGTAACTGCCAAACAGACACACCCTTGGAATTGTACATACAGATTAGCAGCACATTAGTTGGGCTTCTAGTAGGGAATACCAATTTCATATGGCCAAACACTGGCAAACCACAAAGGTCACAGGTATGAAGTATTGAGAAACAGCTGATGTCCTTGCACAAGCCAGCATAAGTGGAATGCCCCATGCATATCTGTGAGTCAAATGCAAGTAGTTTCCATAACACACATGCACCCAGCTCACCCCACCATCACCCACAGGTATCTCTCCAGTCTTATCCCTGCTGTTGGGAATGAGTACAATATGACCTCCACCTCTGTATGGTAATAGCCAAAGAATGCAGCATGCAGAACAGGTGTCCCATGCAGGTGTGTCCCTAGCTATAAGCAGCATCCTGCCAGCATCCACACCACTGGATCAATAATGACAGAAAGTATTGGCATTAACACCTTGCACTCCTACCCTGTCACCCCAGGGGAATTTAGTGTATTGCAGTCTGGGACTGTATGAGTGACACATTGCAAAGGCCTGCTACAGCTGGCCTGCATCACTACCAAATAGCCTACAGTCCTCTGCCAAAGGCCTGTGTCTCACCCATACTGCCAATGTATATTATGTCATGGACTCCCAAATAACAACATAACACAGTCCACAGAACTCAAATGCAAGGTCATGTGGACCAATCCCAGTAACATGTCCACCATGTCCTACTGCATGAGCTCTGGACCAACACTAGAATTACTGCTGGGATGAGGTGATAACTATAGGGAACTTATCAGATAACATTTGCATAATGTTTGGAAGAGGATAGAATAATAGAGGGGGGTAGGAGCATGGGCGGCATGGAGTGCGTGAAGTCCGAAACTCAGTCATGTGCACATACTATCCCTGTCTGCAATCACAGGAATGGGTGGTTACAAACCTGTTCATAAACCACAATTTGAAGGGGTAATGTCCAGAATGATGACCCCCTGCCTCTGGGTAACCTGTGTGAATCTGTAAAGCTGTGAGGTATGGCCACAGCAGGATATGGCCATACTGTCACGTTGATGGATGTACAAGCATGGGACCCTCAGCCACCAGTGAACCAAGGTGCTGAGCCATTTACACAGACCCAGCAGCAAGTGTCTGCAGCTTCACCTCCAGAATGGCATGATTGTTCAAGAATATGTATTTTGCAAACCACAATACTGGACACAGCTGCATTCACCCTGTGTTTCCCAGGACATCACTGCAAGCAACTATGTATACCTGACAGTACTTGATGACATAAAACATCATGGTGTTTTTAGCAGGATTGGTGGCAGAACCGTTCTTTCTCTGAATTTTGTACCTTGATGTGTTCTGCCTTTGGTGACACTACCTACTTTTTCTTTTTTGCTTGCATATTTTTTTTGTGGGAGCATCACACATTCACTATAGAATCAACATCTTCACAGCAACCAACATTGGAAATGGCAAGTAGAAGGATTTATGCTAATAATTTAATGGGTCTGTCTAACCCACTTCTTGATTTCAATTTTGAAAATGGTACTTTAGAACTAATGATGAACAGGGGAGAAACTTTGCTATTTGAGAGCATCTACAAGGAAACAGAGAATGCAGCTTTTAAATGAAAGTGTTTACAGTGGCAACGCTTTCATATGGAGGCATGCCTTTATCATCATATAATTCCCTGAGGCTTAAGAGTAAGATGTATGCCAACTTATGGCAATATGTATCCTGAACTACTTGCCAAAGGGCAAAGGATAAATATAGAGACCAGTTTCAGCTATATGAAACTTTTGATAGAATTATTTAAACCTCAGGAAGTTGAAGCAGCACCCCTAATAGAACAAAAACAAAATGAACTAGAGCAAATTACACTATCTGATAATAATTTGATGAGACTAGGAATGCTGCAAGATAGACTTGATGCTAAATTAAAAGGAGTGAAAAGTAGCAAATTGGCCAGGGATTTTAATGATTTTAAGAAGGGCCATTTGTTTGAATGGCTGAAAGACAAGAAGACGACCATGCAGACCAGAACAAATGTAAACACTGGATTAACAACAAATTATGAGAAGGAAGAGGTTCCTACTAGGAACCCAGTGAAAATTGTAGTAGAAGCAGAAGTCCATACTAATCCAAGACAGAATAATAGAGAAGTTTTGAAAACTCATCAAGCTGTGACTCACACTCTGGGGAACAATGTTAGCTCAGTAATTGATACTGAGAATATTGAAATACTATCAGAGCAAGGTGAAGAAGATATATCTATTCAAAATAACAACAACAATCTGGATATGCAGAATGCCACTAAATCCAAAGATGGAATGATACATTTACCACTTTACCAATGGCTTCCTTTTTTGTTGCAGAACAATACCTTGAGGGAAGCACGCCCTCACAGCAGAGGTAGAAAGAAATGGAGGTTTCAAGAATAAATGATTCCCTTGTGTTTAATATATAAAGCACAGAATTAACTAGAGACCAGACTCAGTTATTAGAGAAGGGAATGAGTTTTATACCTTCCTTGCGCTCACCCATGAGTGAATTTACTGTAGATTTAAAGTATTTTGGAAGAAATGTGACTTTGAAATATCTTTTTGGGAGTACAAATAATGAAGGATCTCAAGCTAGTTATGGATACAGGAAACCAAGTGCTTTTGGTCCTGTTTGTCATCCGACTGTAGATGCCTTTGTACGATTAAGTGAAAACGAAGTGGCTGAATATGGACAACAGAAGGGAAGTAAACATTTCCATAACCTAACTCTAAATGAAAAGAAAGCATTATCTTGAACTACACAATATGCAGGACATTATGATTAAGCAAGCTGATAAGGGAGGGGCAATTGTAGTTATAGATATGTCATTCTATGATATCAAAATTAAGGAGATGCTAGCAGATATAGCTACTTACCAGAGGATTGATAAAAGAGAACTGAATATTATTATGTGAAGTGTCCAAGATACTCTTTATGACATATTGATGAATAGATCTATAAGGAAAGAGCTGTCTGATTTTTTTGAAAATTTTTTGAGGTGCATCTTATGTATCTATGGAATGCCTAAGATACATAAGAATCTACATGACCCTCCTATGTGACTTATTGTTTCAGGAAAAGGATGGACAACTGAACCCCTTTCTATTTTTATAGAAGGGAAGTTAAAGAAATTGCTACCCCATGCATCTGCAGTAATAACTTTGCTGAATTCTTGAATAGACTCCACAAGAAAATACAATAGATGAACATCTCTAATGATTTACTATTAGTAACCTTGGATGTGAACAGTGTATTCATTTACATACCTAATGAATAGGGAATTGAAGTCATCAGACACTTTGGTGTGAAACACGAAACAACTATTGATATCCCCCTAATATGCAGTCTCCTAGAACTGGTTTTATATAATAACGTATTTCTATATGGTAGTGTCTATTATCTGCAGAAATTGGGAGTAGTGCTAGGAACCCCATGCGCAAATAGCTATGCTAATTTGGTCCTGGCAAGATGGGAAGAGTTATGGAAAGTGGATGTTAATAACAAATGGAACAATAATATAATTTTCTACAATCGATTTGTGGATGATATTTTTCTTCTATGGGAAGGTGACTTAACTTCTTTGGAGCAATTTGTATGTTTTTTGACCAACACAACTTCATTTTTGAAATTCAAAATGACCTCCTCTAATATGGAGATAGAATTTTTGGATGTTAAGTTGATGTTAGATGATACAGGATGTATCAATACTAGAATGCATAGAAAACCTGTATGGCAAAATCATCTGTTACACAATACCAGTATGCATCCTAGATATGTCCTTGATAATATAGTGACCAACCAATTAACTTGAGTATCTAAACTTTGTATGAGGGATAAAGACTTTATGGAAGAGCAAACTAAACTCATTAATGACTTTACCAAGGGGGATATACAATCAAAGGAATACAAACTAATGAAGCAACTACTTTGGAACGACGATCTCAGATAGCAAGTCCTTATTTTTCGGACCAATGAGGAATAATTAAAGCCAAACAAAGAGAGCCAAAGTCTCACTTGAGATGTCAGCTAACATATAATACTGCCAATTTTGCTGTTCATAACAGCATTAAGAAATTTTGGCCAGTGTTAACATCTGACAATAAAATTAGAGAAATTGTTGAAGACCAACCCAGTTTTTCTTTTAAGAACAGGAAAAATCTAAAAAAACTGCTATGCTATAAAACAGAAACTAAAGCCATCTCTGAAAATAGGAGCTTTCAAATGAGTAGGAGAGTTGGTACAGTCAGATGTGGAAGTTGCAAGGCATGTTCTCACATTAAACACTGGAATATCTTTATACATCCCTTAACTAAGAGGAACTATAAATTTGAAGGATATGCAAATTGTCGGAGTAAGAACATCGGGTCTATATTATAGTATCAAAGTTTTTAAACTTCGAATGCTATAATAGTGACCCATTTTTGTCGAAAACTGAAAATAGTGAAGCCACAGAACTTCGAAATCTTACCTAGGGTAAGATTTTGGTTGTCCGTTCCATGGCTTTGCTATTTATTCTACTGTGGTGGGAAGGTTACGAACCGGGATAAGGTAAGTATGCGAATGGAGGTTATGGACCGGGATAAGGTAAGTGTGGGAAAGGATCGGGGTAAGGTGAGTGTCCAATAGTTAGGGACATTAGGGTTAGGGAGCGAGTAAGGTGATTGTGCGATAGTTAGGGACTTTAGGGTTAGTGACCGAGTAAGGTGAGTGTGTGGTAGTTAGGGGCTTTAGGGTTAGGGAGCAGGTAAGGTGAATGTGCGGTAGTTAGGGACTTTAGGGTTAGGGAGCGGGTAAGGTGAGTGTGCGGTAGTTAGGGACTTTAGGGTTAGTGTTGGGTTAAGGTGAGCAAATAGGTAGTAGTGTAGGGTTAGAATTATGGTTTTGCTAAGTGTATGTGTGGTATATTTATTTTGGTGTGCTTGTGTTGTGAATTTTTTCCCTGGGAAAAAATTCCCTGTTCTGAATGTTCAATATTTTGTGGTTTAGATATTTTAGGTACGATGAAATAGTGTTCGCTATTTAAATCATACAATAGGGTAATATAAATGCAGAACATCATATATGTGGCAACCTGCAGTCACTGCAAGGCATACTACATAGGAAAAACTAACCAAATGTTTAAAGAACATAATCTAAAACATTTACCTGACATAAAAAATAAAGTTACTATTAATGCACTTTATATGCATATTAGTGCAAATGGTAGCCATTCTTTTAAGTTTATGACACTAACTAGGCTCCATGAAACATTAAGAGGTGGTGATTTAGTAAATCAAACAGAAATTGAAGAAATGAAGTGGATAATGAACTTGTGTTCAGATCAGCCACCAGGTCTGAGTGCATTTGTTCCTTTAATACCTGCACTAAAAGGAAAACCTCTTCAGCACTCTAAATAACTTAATTGAAAGGGTGTGTATGTTGCTATGGCTACTAAGTATCTTTAAATGAGTGAATACCAGAGAATGAAGGTATTTAACAGGAAGTTTTACTGGCTAACATTTAGGATTTCAAAAAGACATTTTTTAAACAAACTCATGGTGTTGCTATGGGTGCATCTTGTGCCCCAGTGTTTGTGAATGTCATAATGGCTTTTTGGAAAACTAACATTTTGTTAACATCAGAGTTTATGGATTGTTGGTGTTTTTATAGATGGTTTATTGATGACATCATAATTTTTTGGCAGGACACAAGGGAGAGACTGGATCAATTTTTTGAGTTTAAAAATCTTTCTACTGAATTTTTAAGATTTACCATGTCAATTGAAACTGAGCAGGTCAACTTTTTGGATGTAAGCATTAGCAAAAACAGGGAAAAATCAATGTTTTACATCTACGCTGTCCAGAAAAGTGACCCATTCAAACTCGTACTTACATTTCTGTAGCTGGCATCCTCTATATCAAAAGAAAGCTATTGTCAAAGGCCAGTGTGTGAGATTAGCTTGAATGGTGAGCCAAGAAGATCAATGTTTGGGTGAATGTAGTGAATTATGGGACATGTTCTCTTGGAGAGGTTATCCCTCCAGTTTTCTTAGTGACACTTTTGAAGAGGTAAAAATTAAAAGGAGAAATGGAGTTTACTCACCCCTGTTAGGCAACAGCCAAGTGCCAGATATTAATCCAACAGTTCCTTCCAGTGTAAGTAGAAACACAAGGTTTAATAAAGCAATGATTGTTCCATTCAACATGCATTTTAGGGAAATTAAACAGACAATTCTAAAATTTTTGGACATATTTAGATGCGACATGGAAGTATTCAGTGAAGTGGGAGAGTATCCCACCATTGTTTATCAAAAAGATACATGTGTTAAAATGATGCTTGAAAGACCTTTGTCTAATTCTCCAGCTGGGAAGCTTTCTAAGCGTGGACATGGTTCACAATGCAGCCATTTACTGGAAGGAATGGAATTTTTTCTTCAGGGTTACGGCTGCATTAAACCCCAGAAAAAAATATAACTGTGCCAGTAAGGGTATTGTATATATTGCATTGTGCCAATGTTGTTCTTGTTTTTGTGTCGGTAAAACTATTCGACAGTTAAGGTACAGAATTTATCAACATACGTATGACATTGGCAAAAGGGATGAAAGCAATTCCTTATTTAAACATATCAAGGAACATTCCACACATTTTTTAAGTTCATAGTTGTTGACAGTGTTGAACAGGATCCCGGGGTGGTCCCACAGGCTTGTTTTTGGAGTTTTTAGAACTCAAATGGCAGTTAATATGTAATGCTGGGCATTTACCTGGCCTCAATGAGGTCATATCTATTTCCAGTTTTCTTAAACTAAAATCTATGTGTGCTAATAATGAGCTTTTTTATGTTTAAACATTCATAGATTTGTTTTTTATGTATTTTGAACATTCATGTTTATGAATTATTTTATGTCAACTGCTTTTTGTTTGTGGTTTTATTATTAATGAATTTAGGGGGTATGGCAATGACGTGTATTTAAACTCATTTGTTCCTTGCTTGTTTATTCTGAAGAAGTCTATTCATTGGAGTCGGCAAAAGCAGTTATTTGAAGCTAAATTTTACTTCCAATAAATTTGATTTGGGAAATCCATTTGTGCTTCTTTTGTTTTTACCAGTTTAAGGTGTCTGCATGTTTTTCTTGTCTGTGGATTGTTTTGCATGAGTGGTTTTTCCATTTCCACATAGAGGAGAGGATTAACTCCTTGTCTGAAGCAGTTGGCAATCTCACTGCCCTGGTACACAAATTTGTGGATCAAGTTAGTTCTTCATTGAAGGATCGGGAAGTACTCCACCATCCTGACATGGGCGGGGACAGTCAACATGATTTGTTTGATTCCACTACGTCTGGGGATTTGGAAATTCCTCCCGGACAGCAAACGGTTATCCCAGATGTCCGGAGTAGAGTAGGAAATGATGCTCATGAACATGGTTCAGTTTCTTCAGGTTCCAGTGCAGGAACAAGCAACAACACCTGGGTCGGTAGTAGTTTCAGCCTTACGGACTGAATCAAACATGGTTCTGGTTTATTGGACTTTGGCTGTTTGGATGTTCAACTTCAAACTTTACAAGACAAGGTGGTCAAGTATCGCAAACTACAGCTTGAATGCAAATATTTACGTGAAAGTGTCTGAGTTGAGAGAGTGCCCAAAGGCCTACGTTCATGGAAATTTCCTGTTGGTCTTATTCGTAATTCTGATTTACATCGGGAACTTGTTTGTTTATTTAATAAACAAGGTTATGAACGTCTACAGGTACTTTTACGCTCTTATGAAAAAGACATGCTGGAATTGTCAAATTCTATTAAAACTTTAGACAATTCCATTAAGAATGACTTATTGTTTGATGTTAAACATGAACAATATAAGATTTTTGTTAAAACTGATCAGCATCTCAAAGAACTCAAAAGTAAAAAAATGAAAACGTTTGCCACAGATCAACATGAGTATGAGAAATGCTTAGCTTATCCTAAACCACCTAATGTTTTCTCTAATAATTTTGATGGTGATGAGAATGTTTTAGATAATGATGTAGCCTTCAATTCAGAAATTAGCAAAGTCAGTCGGGTAATCACAGTTCTCCCCCTTTAGATGTACCCCCCTGTGAAAAGATCTGAGAGAATTATGAACAAGAAAGGGGACTTTCACCCAGACCAGAGATTCAAACATCCATATCCCCATCCCCACCCTTCATTTCCACAACATAATTGGAGAGGTGGCAAGGGGAGGGGGAGAGGCCCAGGGAGGGGGGACCGGAGATAGATGTTACAACTGGAGACACTGAAGCGCCTGTTACTATTATTTTTAGTTCCCCTGGAGATTTCAACATTTTTAACTATAATCATCTTGCAGTTACAGAAAGATGGGCCAATTTATTTGAGAAAGGCATGACCTTTGTGCCCCTTCAAAAGACTAGATTAGATCAGGTGTTAATACAACTTAAATTGTTTCTTCATAAACTTAATTTCTCTATTTTGTTTGGCAACAATTTAAACATTACTTCAATAGAAAGAAGCAAGTGGCCTAGTGTATTTAATCCAAGCTTGCATCCATTGATCTCAGTTTTTGAGAGGTTATGTGAGAATGAAATTAGAAGAGTTGTTTCATGTAAAAACACGTATCCAGGAAATTTAAATATTGATGAATTTAGACTGTTAAACAACATTAGAAAAGACCCTTCCATTTGTATCATGCAACCAGACAAAGGTGGCGGATTAGTCATCATGAATTCCAATGACTACATTAATAAAATGTTTTCTATTTTATTTTCTGAAGCCTATGAGGAAATTTCTTTAAATGAGATGAATGGTGCTTTAAGAAGAGTAGATTTAGATTTAGAAGAACTATTTTTGAACAATCAAATTTCCCTTGCTGAATATGATTACATAAAGGTATAATTTCCTAAACACTGACCATATTTGGTTTGCCCACGGTACATAAGTGTTTACAGGTACCTCCATTAAGACCCAAAGTGGACACCAAAGGCTCAAAGACCTTTTTCATTGCCAAATTTATTGATAATCAAACTAAAGAACTTCTCAAGGAATATACACCTTTAAGGGGTTCATGGGATTTTTTGACACAGGTATCTAACAGTCTTTAAGGTGATGACTTGTTTTTTGTACTAATTGATGTAAAACATCTTTATTCCTGTATCCCCCATGACATTGGCATTGATTG
Organism: Protopterus annectens; assembly: GCF_019279795.1. Classification (NCBI taxonomy): domain Eukaryota; kingdom Metazoa; phylum Chordata; order Ceratodontiformes; family Protopteridae; genus Protopterus; species Protopterus annectens. The sequence goes on from NC_056745.1 coordinate 1,513,591,542, forward strand.
TTTTTTTCAGTTTTTGGCCTTTCATTGTAAAATTAGTCAGGACAAGAGTTTAACCCATAGCACATTAATGGAATTGGTCTTAGGAACTAATTTTATTTCCTTTGAAGGACATTTTTTAAACAAACTCATGGTGTTGCTATGGGTGCATGTTGCACCCCAGTGTTTGCAAATGTCATAATGGCTTTTTGAGAAACTAACATTTTGTTTACATCAGAGTTTAAGGATGGTTGATGTCTTTATAGATGGTTTATTGATGACATCATAATTTTTGGCAGGACACAAGGGAGAGACTGGATCAATTTTTTGAGTTTAAAAATCTCTCTACTGAATTTTTAAGATTTACCATGTCAATTGAAACTGAGCAGGTCAACTTTTTGGATGTAAGACTTAGCAAAAATAGGGAAAAATCAATGTTTTACATCTACGCTGTTCAGGAAAGCGACCCATTCAAACTCGTACTTACATTTTTGTAGCTGACATCCTCTATATCAAAAGAAAGCTATTGTCAAAGGCCAGTGTGTGAGATTAGCTCGAATGGTGAGCCAAGAAGATCAATGTTTGGGTGAATGTAGTGTATTATGGGACATGTTCTCTAGGAGAGGTTATCCCTCCAGTTTTCTTAGTGACACTTTTGAAGAGGTAAAAATTAAAAGGAGAAATGGAGTTTACTCATACTTGTTAGGCAACACCCAAATCCCAGATATTAATCCAAGAGTTCCTTCAAGTGTAAGTAGAAACACAGAGTTTAATAAAGCAATGATTGTTCCATTCAACATGCATTTTAGGGAAATTAAACAGACAATTCTAAAATTTTTGGACATATTTAGATGCGACATGGAGGTATTCAGTGAAGTGGGAGAGTATCCCACCATTGTTTATCAAAAAGATACATGCGTTAAAATGATGCTTGAAAGACCTTTGTCTAATTCTCCAGCTGGGAAGGTTTCTAAGTGTGGACATTGTGCACAATGCAGCCATTTACTTGAAGGAATGGAATTTTTTCTTCAGGGTTATGGCTGCATTAAACCCCGGAAAAATATAACTGTGTCAGCAAGGGTATTGTATATATTGCATTGTGCCAATGTTGTTCTTGTTTTTCTGTCGGCAAAACTATTCGACAGTTAAGGTACAGAATTTATCAACATACTTACGACATTGGCAAAAGGGATGATCGCAATGCCTTATTTAAACATATCAAGGAACATTCCACACATTTTTTTTAAGTTCATAGTTGTTGGCAGTAGAACAGGATCCCAGTGGTGGTCCCACGGACTTGTTTTTGGAGTTTTTAGAACTCAAATGGCAGTTAAGATGTAATGCTGGGTAGTTACCTGGCCTCAGTGAGGTCATATCTATTTCCAATTTTCTTAAACTAAAATCTATGTGCTATTAAATGAGATTTTTAGTGTTTAAACATTCAGAAATTTGTTTTTTATGTATTTTACACATTCATATTTATGAATTATTTTATGTCAACTGCTGTTTGTTTGTGGTTTTATTATTAATGATTTTAGGGGGTGTGGCAATTACATGTGTTTTTAAACTCATTTGTTTCCTGCTTGTTTATTCTGAAGAAGTCTTATTCATTGGAGTGGACGAAAGCGGTTATTTGAAGCTAAATTTTACTTCCAATAAATTTGATTTGGGAAATCCATTTGTGCTTTAGTGTTTTTACCAGTTTAAGATGTCTACGTTGTTTTCTAGGATTTGAAAAAGGTATTACACTGAAAGTGCTTATCCAGTTTATGAGCCAGTGTGTTTTATTTTATCATTGTTTTATTTTTATTAAAAGTTTTCAAGTTTCAATTTTTTAGCAGGATTGGTGGCAGAACCGTGCTTTCTCTAAAACAGTACATATGTCTGAATATCTCTGCTAACACCAAGACCATGTAGCAGAAGCAGCACAGACACAATTACATGCAGTAACCCACTATCCTTTGCCCATTTTAACCCCATATTGTCAACCAATCTACAGATATCTCATAAAAACAAGTTGCTAGCTGTAGATGTAGAAAACAAAAGCCTGCACTGGAGTACAATCTACCTGGAATGGAATCACACATTCAGTACAGAAGGTCATACTGGGCATGCTCCCACACTTAGAGAAATGAAGGCCATGTCTGACAACAAAATACTGAAAGGTCATACTGGACATGCTCACACACTTATGTCTGGCAACAACAATGGACTATACATATCTGACAGTCACAGGTGTTAGTGCACACACTCCTCAGTACACACCAGTCATGCTTTGCTCACACACTATAATAGGTCAACATTATACATGCATAAATGTGTGGAAGAGAGTGACAGACAGTGACAAAGAGCCTCTCATCATGAGGCATGTCCCACCCAGCACACATCCAATTGGCTAAAACCACATGATGTGCAAATGTCAATCAACGTAGATATTTGCCTCTGGTATCCCTCAGCACTATAGTGTCTGTGGTGCTTGTGCTTACTGTGTAACATGACTGTACAAGTCAGTAGTCATTTAGCAGTTGTATACACGTACCTGTGGAATACAAACCTGTGTGTGCCTGAGTGTTGATTGTCTGCCTCTAGATGAATGGGTTATGGCCCATGCACACACACTGCACTCCCCATCACCATACTATGGCAAGCCTGCTGATGTCTTCACCTTGAAATACACCTTTGGGTAAATAATAGCCCAGTAATCTCTGTGGCATGTCCTATAACTGCATAATGATGTAGTGTGACGTACTAGTTCAATAGGAGTTCTAATCCTTGACATGACAACTGTGTATGTGTTTGTCTGTGTAGGGATCAATACTTTTGAGGCCATTCACACTCACTACAATTTCAAATGCCCTACTTTGGCATGACTGTCGATGTCATTCACTTTGAAATACACCTTTGGGGAAAAAGTACCTGAGTAGTTTCTGTGGTGCATCCTATAACTGCGTAATGGTGTAGTGGGATGTACTAGTTAGATAGGAGTTCTAATTCCAGACATGGCAACTGTGTGATTGTGTGTTTGTCTGTGTAGGGATCAATGCTTTTGAGGCCATTCACACTCACTACAATTTCAAATGCCCTACTTTGGCAGGGCTGCTGTCATTCACTTTGAAATACACCTTTGAGGAAGGAGTAGTCTAATAAGCTCCATGGTGCGTGCTATAACTGTGTAATGCTGTAGTGTAGTATACTAGTTAGGTTGGAGTTCTATTCCCAGATATGGCAACTGTCAAACTTTGTGTGTGTGCAGGGATCCATGCTTTTGTGGCCATTCACAGTCACTAGGCACACCTATAAATGGAGAACATCGATAACTGTGCAGTAACAGAGACCTGATCTAAGGCTCCAGAGAGCACCCCTGCAATACCAGGCACAGCTCTCACCACACCTGTTGACCACCAAACCAGGACCAAAACAATAAAGGTGGAGGAGTGTCCGTGTTTACAGTATTCTCTGTGTAGGGCATCAACACCTCTGCTTCTGTGTGTGTTATACACCATTTCCACTGTAGAAAGGCTACTAACAGCAGCCACCATGCACTCACCTGTATAGACCACCCACAGACCTATTGGCCATGTGGCACAGGCAGTAACTGTTATGCAGACCTGTGACATTTGTTCAACTGTATCCAGGATATGGAACAGCCATGGTGTCACCACAGTGCCTTACCCCTTGGAAGATATGACAGCAGGCCAGCCTCCTGCTGACACATGGACATCTACAACACAAATGGATAACATCATGGAGACCACAATCATTCAGTGTTACTAACAGCTATAATGCATCATGGCTGGACAGCTACACTACCTGACATGTAAGCATTAAACATTACTGCTGACAACATGTTACACAGCAGTACATTGGTACACTGTAGTACAGTCACCATGTGCATCAGAACCATACTAGCTTGTCCCTCCATAGATGTTATGGATGACAGTGATGTGGCACAGGTATCATCATATGCACAGGATGTGTTTTTGATTTGCCAGAGACCTAGGCTGGGCCATATGTTTGACACCATGTGTGTGAGTGAGGGGTTTTAATTACTGGTATGGCTGTGGTGATGTGGTGATGTGGTGATGTGGTGTGTGTAGGTAGGGGGTTGCCCTAGGTGTGTTTGTATTGTGTGTGAGTATGCATGCACACAGTTTTGCCATGTGGCTGCCTTATACAGGTGTTTGTTGGACAGCTGCAGACCATACCTGGCAGGGTGTGCAGTTCACCACCTCAGCCACGGACATGAGAACTGTTCCTGCCAGGGGTTCCACGGTCACATACAGGTACAAGCCTCGATATGCTACTCTCCCCTGATGATGTCCTATGTCCGCTGGAACCAGGTCCCTCCTGAGACTGGCTAGGGCCATGTGCATGTGGTCTGCTGTGGTATGGTGTGGACAGCACCCCCATGCAGTGCTGGGGCTGGTACTGCCACTATAGGAGTGGCTTGGTGTCCTTGCTTGTCCATGTCAACCTCCAGATGTTGGTGTTGCTGGCCTACCACCACATGCTCGAGCATGGACAATCCATGGTCGAGGAGGCCCACCATCTCACCCCACCATCTATCCATGACCTCTGTATAATAATGGAGGGCACCTGCAAGATCACAGATGTTGTCATGACTGATAAAGCAGCCCTCTGCAGCCTCAGACTCTGCCTGGTGTACCGTTCCATACATGACTGTACCTCCATGACAGCCTGAAACATGCATCTGGTGGTACCAGATGTGGCACTTCTGCCAGGGGCATGAAAACCAATGGCCCTCCCATGAGCACCCCTGTACATCTGCCTATGTGGTACCCTGCCGGACATCTGGCTATGGCTGTTGTGTCCAGACACAGCAGCCATAGATACCACACTGTCCTGTGCACTGCCACCAACCACCAACTGTCCCTCTGCTATGGCCACTGGTGATGGGGTATCTATAGTCACTGTGACTGTGTGCAGGGATGGGATGGATAACAGGGGGATGTCAAATGGTGCAATTTCAGCCTCTGGCAACCCCGCCTGTGCTTCAGCACACCTATCATCATTTTCAGTGTCTGTATGGACACCAACATCAGATTGCATGCAGGAGGGACCCTGACCCACCTCACCTCCTGTAAGGGGAAAACAAGAAATTCACTTTAAGATCTGTACATCATTGCTTAACAGTACACACATACACACACACACACACACACACACACACACACACACACACACACACACACACACACACACACACACACACACACACAGACACAGACACACACACACACACACACACACACACTGACATTCCACCATAATACCTACCTTTCCCTGAGTTTACAGACTGTCCCAAGTTTATTCTCTTAAGTTCCCCATTGTGCATCACACTTGGAAACTTACACTCATTAATACCAACCATTAATGTATCATTCTTCTAATTGCCTAGACAAGTGACCACAAAGCATGACCTGTTACTCCATTACCTCTTTGACTTGATTGGAATTTGTTTTACAAGGACTCTCAGCTGTCATCCAGTGTTTACCCTGGGTTTGTCCAGACATCGTGATCATGGCCCCCATATGTTAGGGGCTACTACAGTCACTCAATAATGTTATGCACTGGAGTGGCATACGTAACTATTGCTCAGTAGATGCGAGATCTGTTGCACTATTAACTTATTATGTGGACAACAGTAATATATGGATACACTCACTAGTGTTGTCTAGTAATTCCCCAATGCATCTGTAGTGCTGCATACATGGGTATTCCTTCACCTTTCTGCTGATTGTCTTTTTAACAGTATACCTGGTGTCTGGTTTCCCTCCCAATGCATGTTCCATGCTACAGACCTTATTATACTATCAGCTGTCCTGAGATTACATATCAGACAAGTATCACTGGTGTCTCATGTGTCAGTCTATGTCCATGTACAGCACAATTCCAAAGGAAATCAAGACATATGAACAACCCTACATTCACACGTGCATACAAGGACACACACACACACACACACACACACACACACACACACACACACACACACACACACACACACACACACACACACACACATCCTACAGGTATCAACCCCCCTCCACTCCACCAGGTTGCACTTACAGACAATAACTCCCACCCCCCCACACACACACTTATAGGTGAGTTGCACAAAGATATTACACACAGACCTCCCATTACCCATCTATCAACCTGCACAACATAGGGTACTCAACAGCATGCAGTGCAGCTACAGTCAATCCAAGCTAGCAACAGTATACATGTGTGTGGTACATGGGCTGTGTTAGAAGGTGATGCCCCTTCCCCTGAAAAACACTGCACCCATGTACACAGTATTGCTGTACACCTGTTCAGCAACCTGCCATGTACTGTGCACCATACCTCACAGGTGTACACACATTTTCTGAATGTGCATTACTGTGTCAGGTATGCCTGCTCTGCTGTTCACAGCCCATATGTGTTTGTCCGACACATACCTGGGATGATATATAGACAGATGTCATTTGTGAATGCCTGATGTCTGATTTACAGATGTCATCATCAGCGGTGCATGTATAACCAATATGTTACAATTACACTGACAACCGGCAACCCTTACTGTGGCTATGGGGAGTGTACACACCCTTATTGATATAATGCTCTTTTCCTTGATATGCCATGGGACCACATTACTGCATATGTTAACATTACATGAGCCTGATATGTGACATATGCCCTGTACAATCAAATGCAGTATCAAACAAATGTGTTTGTTGTGCTGATGCTGAATGAGATGCATGCACTTCGTGGGTGCATATGTGTGCACGCCCTAATCATGATGGTTTGTTGCACCTACTGTTATGTGTACTACAGCAGTCACTATACCTGGCAGGGGTATACTAGCATGGGCCATCTGCATTTGCCAGTATATGGTCAGTCTGCCCTACACATGTCCCCCAACTCTGCATGATTGCAAGGTCAACTCATGTGCACATCCCTTGGAGTTCACACACTGCCGTCACTATTGTTGTGGAGTCAGGGTTATGTCTGTCACAGTTCCCGACCCTGACTGTGTGCAGATACAGCCATTCATAGCATCCTTTAGTTCCCTGCTTCAGTGCACTGTTGTGTCATGATGATATCCCCTCGCCACCTTCAGCCTTTTTGCAGATGCTTGACAACTATGGCCTACACACGTGTCAGTTTGCAGTGTCCCAAGCACTGAACACCACATGTAATAGCCTAGTCCCAGCTAATGAATGGCAAACATGCAGGTGTACACTGGCACTGGCATGGTACAGATGGGGATGGTGGGCCTGAGTTGGGGTGAGGTGTTGGTTGTGCAGCACATGTATCATACATGATACTGTCTGTAGGTTTCCAACGTGGTCTTGGTACACCAGTACACATTGCAATGCATGCCTTTTGGGGACCTCTTTTGTTATGCATATGCTACCTGTAGAGTGGCTTGGCTGATGTTTCCTGTGGTACAACTGTCACATCTGATTTCTGTAACCCATGGGCCACATGTTTGCAGTGTCCAGGCAATTGCTGACATGGGTACTGCACAGCCAGTACTAGCCAGACATTCCTGCAACCCCCTCAGTGTTGTGGCATGTTACTAGGCAGCCTGCATGATTGGTTTGCTACATGTGACATCATCTGTTGGATGGTCATCTGTTTATTTCCTACATTATTCCTGTCCCATACATCCTTGCCACATATATGACTGTCTGCATTGTTTACCATGGTATATGCAATGGTGAGGTATGGCTACATGTCCAACTCCTGGGTGCTACCTGTTGGGTATGGGGCCCACGCCACAGCATGTAAAATGTGTGCAAGCCATGGCTGCCTCTGTTGCAGGTAAGTAGGCACATTTGATGACCAAACATCTTGGACAGCAGGCCAATTCTTGGTGAGACATTGGGGATGTGTACTTGCTAGAAAGTGCATTTCCATGACAAATGCATGCAGTCAGTACCTCAAAAGCTGCTTCCACTATATTTCATCTGGACTGTGTGCACACATATGCTTCCAGTGTTTGTGAAGGTATGTATTTCCCATATTTGCTGTCCTAACATACGATTCCATATTACACACTCATTGCTCATGTTAGGACCACATTGCAGGTTGTAAGGGTTGTGGACCGCAGTATTGTGATATGCCGTAGTGTAGATCTGTAACAATTGCCATTGGAATGCTGGTATATACACTGTTGTAGCACTGTATGAAGGTGATGTTTCACACATGCCCCTACTGAGGGCATTTGTCCCCCCATTATGTTCATCTCTGTGCAAACATTTTGCAATGAAAGGGTGTTAGTTATATTGCAGAAGTCTGACATACCATTCAGATACACCATCATGGTGACCACTGTGATGCAGTGCAGTTAACAGCAACAATATGTGAACATGTATGGCATGCATTATGGGTAGGTGTGTTAAATGTGTGCATGCCATAGCCATAACATGACCGGTGTATTGGCACACCTGAACAAACACCATACTCACCAGCTACAGGCTGCTGCCTTGGAGGTATACCAGAGAGACCTACATAAGTGTGTGAGAGATGTGATGTCAGTAGACACAGCTGTGGCATTGGTATACGGTGGATGCAACATTACAGTACATCAACAGTACAAGCCCACAATACTACAGCTTATGCACATCTGTTTATTACAACTACGCAGCAACAGACTGTATATATATATATATATATATATATATATATATATATATATATGTGTGTGTGTGTGCGTGTCATCTCACATATGCATGATCTAACTGTACATATGCAGATGGATACACAAGAGTGGTCTACTGATGTGTCCTGTGGCCTTACCTGCATGCTCTTCTGTCATTGTGTGGGTAGCACCCACCTCCACTATGATCTCCTCCAGCTGTTGTGTGCGCGGGTGGGCAGGTGCCCCAAGGCTGGCAAGGAGATCCTCAACATGTGTCGGGAGGGATGGATGGCATGACCCCCTGTTGTGAGCTGATCCCCTCTGACTGCAGCAGCATGCCGACGGGCATTGCAAAGTAGATCTGTGCAATGATGTTGGATCTGCTCATAACTGTGGTTATGCAGGCCAACATCATTTACTCTGTGGACAAGATTGTTCCACAGGATGGTCCACTCCTGCTGCTCATGGACTATTCAGCCAAACACCACCTGGTAGTGCTGCACCAGGTGTGTGATGATTACCTCATTTTTATCCATAAACAGGAAGCCTCTCACGGGACATCTTGCCTGAAAGACATAAATATGGAAACAGGTCTGAGAACCTCATACAGCAAGGTTACCATAGTTCTTAGTACACATCTCTGTCTTCCCCCACCATATCTGCAACAGCAATCTGATCACACAACTCAATGGGTATGTCTACAGAATATCTACCACTGGAACATATATTGTATTGTACCATACTTTGTGCTATGTGTTTGTAGCCATGTTTCCTGTGGGGACACTATCATTGCTAGCCTGTTATGGATAATGTCACCTGCATGCCATTGTAAGGCCCACTATGATTCCATATATGCACGTGGTCTATTTCCTATGTGATTGCTGCACATCTGTTGTTTTGTGTTATTGGAGGATATCTATGCATGCTGTTGGACATGATCCGGAAATGTATGTACTATTACTACCCACATATGTTCTATAACAGTGAAACAATAGCATGTTTAGGGAACAGTTGCCAGCATAACCACCTCTCCCACCTCATCTGGCCATGTTACCAGGCCACATCACATGTGGGAATCACACTAGGGCCTCCTCATCTACTGGCCTTGCACTACCTTCAGGTGGAACCACCTCAGGGGATGGTGTGACCCCCCCCCCCCGGGAGCACACACAGACATGATCCTGTCACCCGAGGTCAGGTCCAGGGTATGGTGCATAGGGAGCTCCACAGAGACTTGGGGGATGTGCTACAGCACCTTGAGGCCCTCAGTACACACTCACAGGGTCCACATGCTCCTCCTGCTCAGCCTCTAACCCAGGCACCTTCAGGGCCATGAAGCTGATGTTGTGACTGGCCATGGGTGGGAGCCTTCTTCACATTGTTTTCATATGTGGGCTCATGGGGCTTCCACATCACAGACGACACTCCCCATCCAGGGTGTTTACCCACCACATGTGTCATATACCGCCCCTGTAGGCTGTCTTCTCTATCTCCCAACCCAACCCACCTCCACAAATATACCTGCTATCCTTCCCCAAATTCCCAATCCCACCTTCACAAACAAGGGCAATGTGTTCCCAACATGGGGTTCACACATGACATAACCATCCATTTTGCATGCACTTACTGCTGTATATATGTGTGTGTATTGATATGTGTGATGTTCCCTCACACATGGCATGCAGCACTGTGATGCAAAATTAGGGGACATGTATTTATATACGTGTGTGTGTGTGTGTGTGTGTGTGTGTGTGTGTGTGTGTGTGTGTGTTTGTATATATGTAGACATACACACACACACACACACACACACACACACATATATATATATATATATATATATATATATATATATATATATATATATATATATATATATATATATATAGTGTGCATTCAGACATCAGGTCCATACTCTCTAACTCTCCTTCCTGCACAGTTGCACTGTTCTGCCTTGCTACAACACAGACAGGTGCCACATGTAGACACAGCCTAACATTAGGGGGTATATATAGGGACAGATTGCAGGTAAGCCTATTACACACCTATGGCATTTCTGCATGCTACATTACACATTAACTTGACTGTCCTGCAAGTGGTCAGCTCTGGAACCCACATGTCCATCATAATGGCATTACTTCCACCACCAGCTATTAGCCACACTAATATGCATGTTTTGCATTACACAAACACACTATGATGGCTTACATTATGTCAATCAGTGCTGCTCTGCACAGTTGACGGATATGGCCCACTACCCACAGGGACAGACACTATTGTCCATAGCAGTTGTTTAGCTGGACATCATTACAACAACAACACCTGATGGCACATATAAATCATTCCACATCATCTATCCCATTATTATGGACCAAGTACTACATTCAATTACATGTATATATACTTCACATACCTGTTGTGGGAATGATGTTTCTTCTCGATAGTGTGCTGGATGGATGTGTATTTTTTTTGTTGTGTTTGTTTGTTTTTTTTTTTTTTGGCTTTGGCTTTCACTCTCGCTCTTTCTTTCTATCTCAGTCTCTCTCCAGTAAATGGATTGAGCTGCTTTGAACAGATTGCAGCATGGATTTTGTAGGTGATTCACATGATCAGGTGATGGCCTCTGCACCAATCAGCATCCTCCACTTGCTACCTGGATGCAGCATGCTGTGCAGTACTTCCAATTACCACTGTCATGGCAACCCAGTACTATAAATTCCTACATCATGTGGGCATCGTCCCTTTACCTTTCCTCTATGGAGGATATCTTTCATGTGTGTGGTGTGGACAGCAGTGTTACAGACAGCAGGTAGCAATACCTCTTACAGGAGGACATGCAGACTCAGGCCAGCTACATATTTGTATAAGGTCCCAGACCTACAGACAGTGTCAGTAGTGCTGTTATATGCATTGTATAGCACCATTGTTACAGGGTTTGTGTGTACATACTAGTTTAACATGGAATGCAGTCTGTCTGCATAGCTCTTAACTGTGGGCCTATCCACATGATGGCCAGATGTGTGCCTGTTATGTTTTGTCTGTCCACCACACAGGTCTTGTGTCAGATATATCACTAGCATTGTGTGTGTTGAGTGCCATCAGTACATGGCTACATCCATTTGTGTTTCTGAATTCACATTTCTGACTAAGGGTATGTTGCAGACTATCCTGTAACACCAGCAACTTTCTCAGTGTATGACAACACAATTTCACATATGGGCCTGTGTTCCGGCCTCTGTCCTCCACCTACATACCAGGCTTTGTCCATATCACATGCAGTAAGGGGTTGTTATGTAGTGGCCTGTGATTATTTCATGCTGCCATTCCTGCCATCATTCCAGTGCTGTTGTGGCCCCCACACATATTGTGGGGTAGAGTCCATATATATGTGGGCTTCATCTGCACAAAACATGTTTACCCTTCTGCAGTCCAGAGGTCAGTGTATGTAACAGTGTTATATGCACCTGTAAGTCAGTCTATGGGGTGGGGTATGCACCATATATTACCTAGGCTGTTACAACATGTGAGGGATATCGGTAGTAAGCCACCTTAAGGTATATGGCTGTACATTTTCATACATTTCACCTTGGGAACAGTGGTGGCCTAGTGCTTACTGTCATACAGACTGTTCTGTTTGTCATTGTGATCGCAATGTTTTCAGTTAAGCATTATGTAACAGATACAGCCCATTGTGTCAACTTGAAGGCCTTGGCCTGGACAGCGACATATGTTATCCTTTCGGATTTCTGTATAAAATGATCTGCTTGAGAGTTGCATTACTCAGTTAGTATGTATTTCAAACACCTAACAGCTATATGACATGGCATATACAACTGTAATAGTACGCAAATAATCATTTCTTATGTATGCAAACCTGTGTGTGGTGTCATATCCTTTGACATCTCTGTGGGTATATGTTTCAGGCAACAATTGTCTTTTGTATGAGTGACTCATACACTGTCCATTTGAAAAGGTGGCAACTGTAGGAATACTGGCTGTTCAATATGCTGTGCACCCTCTAAATATGTATCTTCCTATACATGTCTATGTGTGTATGTGTAGTTACATATGTATCTATCTCTCTCTCTCTCTCTATATATATATATATATATATATATATATATATATATATATATATGTATCTGCATATATATGTGTGTATATGTATCTTTGGAATGTTTATTACTTCCACATTGTACATTCCCTATGGTAGCCAGACTGTACTGCATGATGTTATTGATACCATCCTGACATCATACAGGTGGGATGGATTACAGCTAAAGTCTTGTGACCATGTTGTGCAGGGTCCTGAGTATGGGACTTGCAACAGTTGGTATTCTGTTGGAAGGCAGATATGTTTGGCTGTGGGGGAGGGGGTGATATCAATACTTACAAGGGGTATTTAGCTTGGGCCTCCTTACCCCCATTAATGGTGCCTTTGGTCATATATGTATTTGTTATGTTCTCTTTTACATCTATAGATATATATATATATATATATATATATATATATATATATATATATATATATATATATATATATATATATATATATATATATATGTATATATATATATATATATATATATATGTATATATATATATAGAGAGAGAGAGAGAGACATACATATATATATATGTGTGTATATATATATATATATATATATATATATATATATATATATATGTATGCATATGTATATATATATATATATATATATATATATATATATATATATATATACACACACACACACACACACACACACACACACACACACACACACACACACACACACACACACACACACACACCATACATCTACATGTATAAATACATTTCCTGTACCGTTGTATGACTTTGCTGGATGATATGTTTGTGAAAACATCAGGGTTATGTATATCTGACATGGCTTAGTGGTAAATCACTTTGGCTATGGTGTGAATGGTCCTGGGCTTGAACCTTGCAAAAGCTGTTTGTTTTGTTGCTGGGCAGAACAAGGGCTGCTGGATACAGAGTTATTAAGGCACTATTAAGCAGTTGTAAGTGGGTTTGAGTGGAGGTAAGCACTGCTACCTTCTGGTTACAGTTTCTTATACCCAGTTAGCTTCTCAATTGCTTAACCTGTGTAGGTATTGCTTACCCCCAAACAAGCTTAAACCTGCTTACTGCTGCCTAAAAGTGCTTACTCCCACTTACCCTCATGCTAATTTCTTTAAAAGAAATGAAAAAGGGTTGATAGGAAGGTGGTGAAAAGGGGGCATAAAGATGGAAAGACTAGGGAAAATAGCTAGAGATATGCAGGATGGGTGTAGGGAAGGTCCATAGCTGCCCATTTCTTCTACTGCAACAGCTGTGAATATACACTGATTTGGAGGTAGATTTGGAAACTCATACCTCTGAGAGAGGGGTGAGGACAACAATAATATGTTGTGAAGTCAATTTGACCAGATTACATGTGTCCAGTGTACAAGTGTGTAAAATGGACAGCTATGTATGGGGTGAGATTTTTTTTTTGGAACAGATTGCCCCTTTTTTTAAGGTGAGAATATGATGTTGAGGAGGGATTGCAGGTATATTTGGGGAGTTAGGTTGGGTAGGATAGCAGACAAGACAGCATATAGGGGTGGTATATGACACATGTGGGGGTAAACACCTTGGATGTAGAAGGGTGTTTGGATATCGGAAGCCCATGAGGCCCCTAGTGGAAACAGTGGGACTGAGATCCCCACCCATGGGTAATCACAAATGCACCTTCATGGCCCCAAAGGTGGCTGTGCTGGGGGCTGTGTAGGAGGGGCAGGCTGACCCTCTAGCTGCACCATGCGGCCCAGAGGCTGGCATAGCAGATCACCAAATTCCCTGCAGAACTTGCTATGCACTACACCCTGGACCTGGCAAAGGGTGACAGTGCCCTGTCCATGCTCGCTCCCGGGGGGGCTGAGCCTCAATCACTGAGGTGGTTCCACCCAAAGGTGATGAAGGACCAGGGGATTAAGAGGTCCCAGGGTGGGCCCCAGATGTGCTGGTGCTTGGTGCCATGGCCAGATGAGGTGGGAGAGGTGGGTCCGCTGGGACTGGCCTTCCCAAATGTGCTATGGTGTTTCAATTTTACAATATATGTGGGTTAGAAATAGTCAACACATTCCAGGATTAGGTATAACAGTATGCATAGGTATTCCCATTAACCCGAAACACCGGATATGGAACAGTTGCATAGCAAACAGAACATATGCATATATGGAACCGCAGTGGCCATTACAGCAGCATGCAGGTACATTGATGGCAGCATGCCACCAATGTGGGAGTATTTTAACATGGCACATGCATAGAAACAAATTTAAATATTTATCAAACAATAGGACATATGTTCCAACAGTAGATTTAATAGTGTACATACCGATTGAGTTGTGTATTTAGTTTATTGTTTCAGATATGGTGGGGGGGGAGATGTCAATTAACAACTTATTTATCCCTGTAGTTCTCATTACTTTCCTAGTCAGTGCTGTGATCTGTACCTTACAGGTATTATTACACTACCCTATGGCTTTTAGTTTGGACAGTGGTATGGATGTAGACAACTATATACATGTACTGTGTTTTACCTGCAGTATATAACTCTTACCTGGTATACCTGTGCAGGTATTGTTTGTTAACACTACCTGACTGTTTCTATGCATATTCCCATATTCCAAGTTGATGTTATGCACATACTTGTCCATCTCTTATTGCACACACTCTGGGCATGTCTTGACAACATGCAGGTGAAACAGGGACATATGTTGACTATTGCCCTCATAAACCTTTGGTGAGTTGTACAATGACAGGTTTGTTTTCATAGACATTCTCCAAATATGTACAGGCCTGACAGTCAGTTATATGATATTAAATGCTGCCTATATGTCAGAAATTAGCACGCTGATATGCCAGGGGGACAGGATAACAGCCAGCAGATATGGGCCAATTAACTGGACATTCTGGATAAATCTGTACAGTTGAGGGGTATGATTCTGCATACAGCTTACTACCACTCCCAGGATTCGAACCATGGCTGTGTCTGCTAAAAATAAAACAGTGTGCATCACAGTTGACTGTGCTATACAGATATTGCTGTGTTTCTCTTCTCTAATTTCTGTCTATAAGACTTCTGTGCTTTTACAATTTGACCTTGTAATTACAACACACTTATACATGGTTTCCTAGACAGTTTTATTATGTAGCATAGTGTGGATGACAGTGATGAGTAATACCTTATTATTCAGAGAAACTACAACACTAACAATGCCATACAATACCAGAGTAAACAGTAACAGTCCATGATTTCAATATTTTATTTCTAGGCACAATTTTTGTATCTGACAGACCTGTGGGGGGAATGTCTGTTAGCACTACCTGAATGTTGCAACACATATTACCAGATTCCACATTATTATTATGCACATATGTCTCACTCTATTACTGCACACAGTCTGGTCATAACTTCACAACATGGAGGTGGAGATGGGACACACTTTGCTTATTACTCTCATAACATTTTGGTGAGTTGCTAGAGTGACAGGTTTGTCCTTATAGATATATTTATATCAGTTATGATGTCTAACAATCAGTTGTATGTCATTATTTGTGGCCTAAATTTCTGGGATCATCCCACTGATTTGCCAGGGGGCAGGGTGACAGGCAGCAGTTATGGGCCAATTAACTGGACATTCTGGACATATCTGTACAGTTGTGGGTTAGGATTCTGCATACAGATTATTACCACTCCCAGGATTCAAACCATGGCTGTGTGTGCTAAAAATACAACAATTCATGTCTCAGTTGAGTGTGTTATTTGGATTATGTTGTCTATCTTTTCACTGTTTTCTAAGTCTCTCTCAGTTGTACAATATGACATCTTGTGATTATAACAGTCATACACACATTCCTACACATTTTATTTATGTAGCACAGTGTGGGTAACAGTGCTTAATACAACAGTACTATTAAGATATTGCAACACTACATTACCATATGATACTAGAGTAAACACAAACAGTCCAGCAGTTAGACCTTTATTCTCAGGCTGTTAACCCTTTATTTACACACAACATATATGAGACTCTTCCTGCCATATTGTCTGGTGCATTCAGTACATGCCATACATAATACAGGTTTATACTGGCAATTAACTTTCTACTACTTTTAGATCTATTTCTTATGACAGTACATGCAAGAGTATTACTAACCTGCCTAGCAATGCAACCTCTGCAATTTACAGGATGGGCTTCCCAGTTCACACCCTGCTCATCTACCACTGTCAAAGACATAAGAGGAATATTTAGCCATACCTATCCATAAAATACATGAGCTGGCAATTATTAAACAGGTAGTTGACTGATATTTACACATGGCTGTGACATCCCTCATCACCCTAGCCTCTTGGATCCACTGATCCAAGAGCTCCCTCTTTCTCCACTTCAGGCTGACATAGTGATGCCTGACCTGCTCACCAGTTTGAGGTATGCCAGTGGCACTGGTTAGGTCATGGGCGAGACAGTCCCAGGCTTCAGCTTTATATTGGCAACCCTGGTACTGGCCCTGCAGCAGTCTCTGGTCATGGTCTTTAACATGGAGTCCTGCCATGACTTTGGACTCCTGGATGCCCCAGCACTGCACCCAAAAGCGCACTCCTTCTTCCACACCAGTCATCGTACCTACAGGAGGAAGCTACAACCAGTTATGAGATGTATTCCTGCCTGTTGTTTTTAAATAGGGCTGATTTCCCACACTTTGCCGTGATTGGATGGTTTTGAAAATGCTAAGCTATGGGAAAACCTGCTTACCTAAGGCTGGCATTGCTTAAAGGTGTATACCAATGGGCAAACCGATTTAGCTGACCTACACATTGCTTATACCTAGTAAGCTGGGCTGTGCAATGCTTAGCATTGCTTAATTTTTAGTTTGCATACTATTTGCTGTTTGGCATTGATTTATTATTCATTACATGTTATATATGTGCTTGGTATCCATGATTCATGTGTATGTACACTGTATGGGGTCCTTGTGTTTATTATGAGATTTCAACGCTTTATTACAATGGCACCTCACATCTGGACTTAATGCAGTACTCCAGTTCACATATTTATGTTATGTAGTAGGTCATACAACATAAAACTGTATATTATATAGATTCCTTTCACATGTTAAGTTTGGTTTTCCTATAGTGAGGATCTGTTTGGTGATACCTCAAGTCTTATTTACTGCTGTGATGGCTTACTGGTTAACTACTGTCACTAAAGTGTACAGAGTCCTGGGTTCAAGACCTGCAAGGGCTATTTGTTTTGTTGCTGGGCAGAACAGCAGCTGTTGGATACAGAGTGATTAAGGCACTTTTAAGCAATTGTAAGTGGGTTTGCGCAGTTTTGCGAGAAGGTAAGCAATGCTAACTTCCGGTTAAATATGCTTACAGAGAGTTAGCTTCAATATTGCATGACCTGTGTGCACATTGCTTACCCCTGCACAAACAGGCTTAAACCCACTTACTACTGATTAAATATGCTTACTCCCACTTACATATGCACACACACACATATACACATGCATACACATACACACACACACAGACACACACACACACACACACACACACACACACACACACACACACACACACACACACACACACACGTACATACACTCATATATAGGTTATTGCTCACACATGGATAGGTATAGTTAGAGGGTGTTGTTTGTGTAGTCCAGGACAGATGGGGTGTAGAAATAATAAGTGGACGAGGTTTCTGGGGATCCATTACAGTTGTCTGTTTGACTAGATCAGGAAATTTAAAGAAGACAATGCCATTCTTTTCTGTGGAACTTAAAAAAGCGAATCTGAAACAAAGCAGAGTACATATCATCTCTTGATTCAAATAAAAGTAGGAATACGTTTAGGTATAACACTCAGCTGTCCCTGATTTTACAGACTGTCCCTGATTTTGTTTTATTTTACCCTGTCCATTTTTTATATATATATTTATATGGGTTCCATTCAGTAGATCGAATGTTTATAAGTTCAAACCACATATGGCCGAGACCATATGTTCGAACTTGTAAAAGTTTCCGCAATGTAGTGCAATCTCGGAGTTGGTATATTTAAGTAAGGGGGTGTTTTGGGTGCAGGGGGGCGTAGCATGTTGATATGAAACCTGTTGTTCCATTATCTTTATAAGCAAATTAGAAGTAATATTTAAAAGCTACTCCTGATTTGGGCTTTTATCTCATATTCATCACAGCAAAGAAATTGTTATGCAACCAAAAATACTCCAAAAACCTCTGATGAACCAAGAGACAAACCAAAAAACGTAGTGATAAACCAACAGACTATTTAATGAAGTGCTTTTCGTTTCACTCAGTGGTGGGACTTCTTCAGATAAAATCACATCACAAACTGGTCTTTTAAATGCACATTTAGTAGGTCAAATGATCCAATGACTGAATCCCTCCTACATTCCCACACTAAAATTAACTCATTCATAACTGCTTTTTATCTGTCTTTTGTCTCGTATTACTTTTGGCTTTCTCCCTGATAATCAACCAAATATGATGAGAAGTATGGTTTTAAGTGTTTCTAAAACTTGATACATTGCAGTTTATCCTGTGGAAATATGTGCTTAAAATACTGCAAGTCATATGTAGGTGGAACTGTTGTGATGCCTCCAAAATGTCCTTCAATTTAAATTTGAGTAAGTGAACTGTTCCTTTTCAGGTCTCTTTCAGCCATAATCCAGACCACAAGGACAAGGCTAAATGTAACATGCATAATTTAAATGAGAGAATTACTTAACATGTCTTTATGTTGAAATTGGATTACCCAGAGAAAAGCCTCATATATGAAAAATATGATATGTCTAAACAGACACACACACACACACACACACACACACACACACACACACACACACACACACACACACACACACACACAAACATATACCTACACAGATATGCACATGACCAAAGGTTTGAACCCAGAAAAATGGTCCTTTAAAATAGAGCTTCACAAATAAACTGCCATGCTATGTGATCCATGATACAAGCATGTTGTCTGTCAGGAGCTTTTCTTCATGGGCTCCCTTTATAAATGGACTTTGCCCAAAAGAGTTAACCTGATGAATGAAGAATAAATAAATCCTATGAAGTTTTTTTTTGCACAGTTCTGTATTACTCTAAATGTTTTTCCTGTATAAATAGCTCACTCCTGAAAAAGAGACATTGCACTTGCAAACTTCAATTCAGATTATGGCAATCACTGCAGAAAGAATAATGCAGACCATTAACATTGGTGAGCCAGCCTTGAAAGGAAGTACTTTTTGTCACAAAAGCTTGATTTATCAGAAAAACAGGAAAAACAGCTATTCATAAAAGAATATAAAATGTTTTAAGATATTATTAAACACTAATCATCATACTCAGAACCTAAATTTAAAACAAATACCATTTTTTTAAAGTATAAAACATGTAATGCCATAGAAATGGGAAAAATGGAAAGCCACCTCATGATTATTCTGGTATTTTAAGTCCTCAGTGCTATAAAAACTGTTTTACAATTTATCAGATGACTTTCTCTTCCTTGGAAGAGTTGAATATAGAAAATACACGTTACTAATTCTTATGATTTGTATATATCCATTTATAACTAGTCTTATTTTATCTTTGATTTGAATCTTTATCACAACAGGAAACAAATTAATCTGCTAAAGGAAACATTACCTTTGGAAACTATAAGATATACAGTAAAGGTTTTAAAATTTGGAGCCATGACAGTATTCACCAAATGAGTAGAGAGAGTACATTTGACACTAAATGTTACACTGGAAGCTGTCTCAGCTTTATTCTGTAGAATAAAATGGGATTTTTGATTGGCTATTTTAAGATAAGCAAATTGTTTCAATTCCTAATATTTTTGTGAAAGTGAAGGTCACATGTACCTTCATTTAAGCACATTGTGCATTACGGAACAGTTTAGGAAAAACTGTCAAAATGATACGACTGCTGTCATCAATGTGGACACAAACTCTAATATATTCAGACTTTGTAAGTCACAAGAAAAATGTAATTACATTTTAAGTTTAGCAAACTGTCTAACAATCTAGGTATGTGACAACATGGTCATCCGTCAGAAAATCATGATGTACAAAAATACAAATAAATTCTGAAACTTGCAAGCATGATTTCTGTTTTATGATTAGTTTATTATTGTTAATGTTAGCAGTATAGCATTGTTATGCATGACAGCTACTACATTTGCCATTATTGTTGCTAAGATTATTCACATAGGTTCATAGGTGTGCACTAGGCTACTGGTCCTGGAGCCTTTACAAGCCTAGCCCATAGAAGTGCCCTGGCATCATGCTGCCTGATGTTAGTTCCCAGTGCCTCTATCAAGCAGAGTCACTGGAGTGACCCCCGGGGTAAACTTTCTGTTTCTTATCCACTCATCAAGATTTCTGTTGAAAAGGGCCAGTGAGGTGCTATGCTTGACATATATGGGAAGTCTATTCCAGAGCATGGGCAGTCTCTGGGTTATGAACCTGTCCCTCCAGCATGTTCTGTTGATTGCGGTAATGAGGTTGAGGTCTCTGGAGCGTGTGATGTGGAGGGATTGGGATTTCTTTAGATGTATCATTTCTAACAGAGCTGGGTCAGACATGGCTTTGTAAGTCAAGCAGAGATCACCTCTTACTAGACCATATGAGACAGAGAATAGTTGGAGTTTTTTGAGTCTGTCCATATAGAACATGTGTTTAAGGCCTAGGATCCTCATTGTGAGCTACTTTTGTGGCCTTTTCAGCTGTTGCATGTGTCTAGTGAGGTACATGCCAAATGGGGCATTATACTTGATGACTGGCCTAAGGAGGGAAGATTAGAGAGAGATGATGACCTCTTTCTTTCTGGATGCAAAACCCTTGCTAATGAGATGTGCCCCATAGAAGGACTTTCTGACCACAATGGCAATGTGGTGGTCAAAGGAGAGGTTGCTGTCAACCTGTGTCACCAGATATCTTGCCTTCAGTGTTCAGTGGGCTACCATCAATGTGGTAATTAGTGGGAGCTGAGTTTTTCCCAAAGGGGATGACAACGCACTTTTTGGCATTAAGCTTAAAGCCATGGTTTCGACACTAGTCATTGGTCTCAATGAGGCCTTCCTGTAGGATGTCTACATCACTTTAAGAGTTAATAATGGCTCCCAGCATGCAGTCATCTGCGAACTTGGTCAGCCAGAGTCCCTCCATGTTGGCCTGGACTTCTGAGAAGTAGATGCCAAACAGGAGAGGACCCAGGGCCGATGCCTGTGGGACTCCACTCATGACTGGTCGGCAGTCTGACTTGGAGTCCGCTACTTTCACACTGTGGGTTCTATCTGTGAGCCAGTTTTCAACCCACCTAGTGATATAGGGGTTGATGTCTAGTTTGGTGAGTTTATCAATAATTCCTGAATGGGGAATGGTATCAAAGGCCTTGGCCAGATCAAGGTAGGCTGTATGAACTGCCTTGCCCTCATCCACAGCTCTGGTGATTGACTCAAAGAAGTCAACCAGGTTGAGCAGGCATGAGCTACCTTTCACAAAACCAAATTGAGTGGGATCTACAGTTTGGAGATTCCCATAATCCTTGTTAATTAGGTCCATGATGATGTGCTCCATAGCCTTACATATCAGACTCATCAGGGTAATGGGGCGATAATTCCTAGGGTCTGTAGTCTCTCCCCCTTTATGGAGAGGGATGACTGTAGCAGTGCACTATTCAGTAGGGACAAAGCCTGAGGTGAGGCTGTGATTGAACAAGACACACAGATATGGTGCCAGTTCACTTTGTAGTTCATGTAGAACACATCCAGGTAGTAGGTCATACCAGCTGCTACCACCCACTAATATCAGCTACTAAAAAGGCCCTTAACAAAGGGTGTCCAATTATTACTGTGCAATATTATTATCCAAATGGTAAGTGCAAGGCTTATTTGGAGTGGCTTTGACAGTATCACTATATACATGCAATGTACTCTAGAGCTTACATTACCTCTACAAAAAACAGCCACAGTTGAAAGGTTTAAAAATATTTAATAATAAATAATAAAAACACAAACAATACTCCATACTACATAGTGCTAGTCAAGAGTTCAGAGATCACATAGATCACAGAGAACTACTTAAAATAATACAGTAGAAAAGTTCTGACAACAATACAGAAAATAAACAAATCTAATATCCCCTATTTCCTAGCTATATCTAAGAGAAAACACAGTTTTAAAATAAACTTACATATAAAGCAAAGCAGTGCTGGTGATTTTAGATGTTCTAAAGACAAATGCTAAATGCTCTGAGTCTCTCTATCCTTAAATTGATAACGCAGTACCACTGACTGATTTCAGATTACATCATTTCTCCCTGGTTCCAAGGCTAACAGAAGCGTGTAACAGCCCTTTTGATCTTGCAGCTGGTCAGGAAGTCAGAGCAATAAAAGACATTATACATGCTAATTCTAGAAATTAACTCTGGTCTCAAAACAATAGCCAGAATTCCTTCATCCAGACATCTCACCTCTGAGACCTGAGATCAAAGACAGTCATGACATGCTTGACTTATCAGCTTTCTTACAGCAGAGTGCACTGTTGTTACATTTTTTTTTCAATTCAACATCCAATACAGTCTTTTCACATTTAAGAGAACAAGCCTGTGGCTTACATTAATATTTACAAATGACAGAATTATCTACAAAATTCTATCTAGCTAGGCTAGCAGCCTTCACCTATCTTCACACATCTCCCTCCTGGAGAAAACAAGCTAGTTTTCCAAGTCACCCCTGAGAAACATTACTTGAGATGGTTAGGTCTATCTGTGCATACCTTATCCCACTCCCTGTCTTGACAGCCCATCTGCATTGACATTGCTAACCCCACTGTGGTGCTGCACTGACATATCATATGCTTGCAACCCTAGGCTCCATCTTAGAAACTTGGCATTTTGCTGTCTGGCTCTGTTTAACCATGTTAGGGGATTGTGATCTGTCACTAAATTTTCTTCCATATAGATAAAGCTGAAGTTTCTGCAGTGCCCACACTATGGCATTTCTTTTCTATAGCTGCATAGCATTCCTCCATGGGTTGGAACCTATGACTGAAATAAACCACTGGGTGCTGTTCTCCTTCTGAAGAAATCTGGCTAAGTACAGCCCCCACCCCATGGTCTGAAGCATCCACCTGCACAACAAATTATTTGCTGTAATCTGGACTGGCTAACACGGGGGTCCTCCCAAAGCTTCCTTAAGCTTCTGGAATGCCTGCTCACATGCTAGGGTCCACACTATCTTATCTGGCCTGTTCTTCCTTGTCAGGTCTGTGAGGGGAGCATCTATGGTACTATAACTGGGGATGAACTTTCTGTAGTACCATGATGACCCTAAGAATGCCAACACCTGCTTTTTGGTAACAGGTGCAGGCCATGCCTGAATGGCTTCCACTTTGGCAGGTTCTGGCCTGATATTTGCACTCCCCACTCCAAGTCTCAAGTAGGAGACCTCTGCCAGACCCACCTGACATTTGCTGAGCTTAATGGTCAACCCTGTCCTCTGTAGTCTGCCCAGCACCTCCCTGACATGTTGAAGGTGCTCTTGGCCAGGAATGGCTGTAGATGACAATATCAGCTAGGTAAGCAAGGACAAACCCTCCTGCTACTACCAGCCTCTGGAAAGTTGCTGGGGCATTATTTATCCCAAAGGGCATCTTTGTGAACTCATACAAGCCAAAACGAGTCACAAAGGCTGACCTCTCTCTAGCATTAGGAGTCAAAGGCACCTGCCAGTAACCCTTGGTAAGATCCCTGGTGGTAAGATACTTAGCCCACCCAGCTGCTGTAGGGCCTCATCAGTTCTAGGGATGGGGTAAGCATCTGACTCGGTGTGACTATTTCATTTCCTGTAGTCCACACAGAACCTGGTGCTGCCATTTTTCTTTGGCACCAGCACCACTAGGGAGGGCCAGGGACTGTAGGACTCTTGAATTACCCCTAGTTCCAACATCTCCTGTATCTCCTCCCTCAGAGCCTATTTGACTCTCTCTCAGCCACCCTAGAAGGGGCCTGCTTAAGAGGCCTTTGGGGTCCCGTATCCACTTGGTTTTGCACCAGGTGGGTGCACCCTGGTTTCCCAGTGAACATGTCCCCAAACTCCTGTAACACTGCTCAGATTTCTCAAACATGAGTGGGAGATAGCTGCTGGGACATTGCTACCCCTTCCACTGAGGCGTCAGTCCAAGCCTCACTGAGGAGATCAGTCACCAGTTCTCACTCAGACTCCTCCTGTAATCCACTGCAAATGCTCATCTCAAGGGCATACCTATCATGGTAAGGTTTCATCATGTTAACATGGTACAATTTGTGCTCCTGCCTCCTTCCTAGCAGTTCTACCATGTAGCTAACATCACTTACCTTCCATACCACCTTGTAGGGTCCCTCACAAGCTGCTTGCAGCATTTTGGGTCTGACAGGAATGAAAACCATTACCTGCTACCCTACAGCATACTCTCTAGCTCAAGCATTCCTGTCATACCATACCTTTTTCTGTTGTTGGGATTCTGCCAGGTTCTCCTAGGCCAAGCCCATGAGTTCCCTGAGCCTTGTCCTGAGGTTTAGGACATATGCCACAACAGACTCCTTGTGAGATTCACACTCACCTTCCCACTCATCTCAAAGTATATCTAGAGGTCCCCTCACCCTATGCCCATACAGCAACTCAAAGGGTGAAAAACCTGTGGATTCCTGGGGGACCTCTCTGTAAGCAAACAGATGGGGAAAATATTTGCCCTACTGCCTCTTAAGCTGGTCTGCAAATGCCCATAGCATGGACTTGACTTTACAGTTTAAACTCTCAACAAGATCATTAGTCTGGGGATGGTACTGGAAGGTCTTCAGGTGCTTCACCCCAAAGTACTTCCACAGACAAACCAGCAGGTCTGACATGAAATTGGCACCTTTTTCAGTCAGTATTTTTTTTGGTAAACCTGCCCTGCTGAAAATCTCTAACAAAGAATTTGCCACCTTTTCTGCAGCAGTGGAGGACAGAGCCACTGCCTCAGGGTATTATTTAGCATAATCCACTACCACTAGGATATACTTTTTCCCTGTGGAACTTGGGATAATTAAAGGCCCCACAAATATCCTTAGCTACCATCTGAAATGGCTCCTCAGTCACAGGCAAAGGCATCAAAGGAGCTCTCACCTTGTCTCGTGGCTTGCCTACCTTTTGGCACTGTTCACAGGTCCTGCAGTACCCAGTTACATCTCTGGAAATTCCAGGCCAATAGATTCTATATAATATGTCTCTTTGTACATTTTATGCCCATATGACCTGCAAATGGAATATCATGGGCTATGGCTAGAAGCACCAGATGGTAGACTCTAGGCACTACCAACTGCTGTAGCCTCTCAACTTCTAGCCCTCCCTCAGGTGTCCATTTTCTATACAGTAACCCTTTGTCCCAGTATACAGATTCCCACTTTTCTTGAGAATCAGGGGCTTCCTTAGCTTCCTGCCTCAGGCCTTGCAATGTATGATCTGAAAGCTGAGCCTGTCGCAACTCTCACTTTGTAACCCTTCCCAGCACCCCCTCCACAGGAAGTCTGGCATCCTTTGACAGTGGTGTCTCACTGTTAGCCAAGGTACTACTACTCAACTCTACCTTTGCAGTCATTCTGTCCAAGGGAACATCAGTACCCACAAGCAACTATGGCTCACATTCAGTCTCACTGCTACAGAGTAGCTCCCTCCCTGAAGTAACCACCTCACCAGTCCTGGCTGCAAGTATGCAGTCTGT
Source organism: Protopterus annectens (assembly GCF_019279795.1). NCBI lineage: Eukaryota > Metazoa > Chordata > Ceratodontiformes > Protopteridae > Protopterus > Protopterus annectens. The sequence continues at coordinate 1,513,618,017 of NC_056745.1, forward strand.
CTGTGTCTCCCCCAGGCTACCAGACCCACATGCTTGTCTCCTATCCTGACTGTGTGTAACTGCATAAGCACATGGTACCGCCTCATCCAAATCCTTCCATATCAGGACATCTGTAGGATGGTAGTTTAGTCAACCTGTTGGCTCAAGACAACCTACTATTGGCATTTTGTCTTTCCCACTTACTGGCTTCCTCACCTTTTGTTCCTACCTTGCCTCTGAGGACATCTGCATGCCACATGGCCCCATTGTTTGCTTTCGAAACATTTACCCCTTGGTCCTGGACATGTACTTGGATTAGTGGCTTCCCCTGCTACTAGCAGATTCTGTTGGGGCAGTCTGTGCAGCCCATCATGGGTTCTTTTAGACCTTTTCTCTGCAGGGATGCCCAGCTTGCTAGGTATAGGTCTCCCTTCTTCCCCAACTCATTTGAAGTAGACTATCAAAAATATCCCCCTCTGTAAACTGCAGAAGAACTTTGCTGACCTTTTGTGCTTCTGTGGTCCAGTTACTCCCTTCCCCATTACCTCCATGAGTCTGGTGAAGAGTTAGCATCTCCTTTTCATGCTGCCTCTGCTTTTTCTTTTCCTCAGCTTCCAGGCGTAGCAGTTTCTCATTCTCCTCAGCCTGCAAACATCGCAGCTTCTCATTGTCCTCACTCTCTAGATGTCTCAGTGTCTCATCAACTTCTATTTCCAAATGTCTGGCCTCCAACTTAAGTCTCTTTAGCTCCAGATGGATTTTTAAGCCCTCCGCAGAAAGGTTGAGCTGTCCATTCCCTGAGTGTGGTACTTCTCCATTGCTTGTCTGATCATCCTCCTGGTTGCTGTTTTCTGATACAGCTATGACCAAAGCTGAAATCATGTCTGCCTTAGTCAGATTTGCATGCACCAATCATCTGGCCTGGCACATCTCAGACAGCAGTCTCCTTGTCAGCTTTTTGTACTCCTCTGCTGACATGCTGCCTGCTGTCCCTGACTAACTAAGCTAATAAAGGAAATAAAACAATTGTTTTCTGAACTCTGAGTATTCACTGTGTGGCTGATTTAGAGTACAAAAACACCTTCAGTGATCACTGTACACAGGCTACAGGAATTCACACTACTCACACCACTACAGCCAATTAGTAATTGACAACCAATTAAAATGTGGTGTGGATATCCCACCACTGCCAAACAATTAATATGTGACTCCTGTGCACTGGCCCAGCAATCAAGGAGCCTCAATCCTCACCACTAACACCAATGAGGGGCATCCACATAGGGGAGGATAACAAATGCACACACACAGTAAAGTACAATTTCCCTCAAGAGCACACAGAGATCACAGTCAGCCTGGGACTGGTCTCTCCCTTTCTCTCCAGATCCCCAATAAGACTCCCCACTGGCACAGCTATAAGGTCTAGATCTCAGCCTAGTGGGTAAGCTAAAACCTTTAGCACCCTCTCTGTCCAACCCGTGCTTCGTGTCCCTGCCCAAGTAGCTGACACACACACACACTTTGAGATAAGAGTTATATACAAACACACAGAGATTCCTGGGGAAGGCTGCACAGATTTTCCAGCTGTGCCAATTTTCTACCCAGTCTAAAAGGTAGTATCAGCTGCCACCACCCACTAATATCAGCTACTAAAAAGGCCCTTAAGAAAGGGTGTCCAATTATTACTGTGCAATATTATTATCCAAATGGTAAGTGCAACTGAACAGTCAAGGCTTATTTGGAGTGACGTGGACAGTATCACTATATACATGCAATGTACTCTAGAGCTTAAATTATCTCTACAGAAAACAGCCACAGTTGAAAGGTTTAAAAATATTTAATAATAAATAATAAAAACACAAGACAATACTTCTTACTACACAGTGCTAGTCAAGAGTTTAGAGCTCACAGTGAAATACTTAAAATAATACAGTAGAAACGTTCTGACATCAATACAGAAAAAAAAATCTGATCTTCATATTTCCTAGCTATATCTAAGAGAAAACACAGTTCTAAAATAAACTTACATATAGATCAAAGCAGTGCTGATGATGTATGTTCTGAAGACAAATGCTAAATGCTCTGAGTCTCTCTGTCCTTAAATTGATAACACAGCACCACTGACTTATTTCAGATTACATATTTTCTCCCTAGTTCCCAGGCTAACAGAAGCTCAGAGTGTAATAGCCCTTTTGATCTTGCAGCTGGTCAGGAAGCCAGAGCAATAAAAGACATCATGCATGCAAATTCAAGCAATTAACTCTGGTTTGAAAACAATAGCCAGAATTCCTTCATCCAGACATCTCGGCTCCAAGCCCTGACATCAAACACAGTCATGACATGCTTGACTTATCAGCTTTCTTACAGCAGAGTGCACTGTTGTTACATTTTTTCAATTCAACATCCAATACAGTCTTTTCACATTTAAGAGAATAAGCCTGTAACTTACATTAATATTTACAAATGACAGAATTATCTACAAAATTCTATCTAGCTAGGCTGGCAGCCTTTACATATCTTCACAGTATATAACACTAGATTTTCAGTATCAGTCACATGATGCTCACATTTTCTATCTCACCAGGAACACAACAAATATATGGGTGAGGTGGCCCATATTATGAGCAGATAGTGTGTTTAGATTTCATAGAATGTTAACATCAATACCATGAATGTGTTCATCAGCATTGTTGAGTCATAATTAAAGCTGTGTAATCCCAGTATGGCTGTGTCTCTTGCATATCTGTACTAAGTTGTTACAGTCAATTATTACATTATTTGCAGATGTCCCTTGCAGTCATAGCTATTGGTTTCTACTCCCATGCCTGCCAACTAAAACATGATGCCTGTCTATTTACTTTAAAACTACCTAATCCATATGTCACATGATTAGCAGATAAATTAATACCTGGAATGCAATGTATTACCAAATCTGTTTACAGAACACCTAGGTAGTTATGTAAGTCCACATTATGTGAAACTGTTCTGTGTAGTTGTGTACCTGCATTTGTTAGTGCTTGGCCCATACTGACTCATGCTAACAGCTTGAGAGGTATGTACATGCTGCATCAGCTATAGGAGAATTGTAGTCACTGGACTCAAACATGACACTGCACACCTGTAGAATATATATTTCAGTGTATTGAGGGATATAGGCTGCAATGTCAGTAATGGAATTTCTCTCTCTCTTCCCACCCCGTATCTTAATTTATTTATTATTGTTATTTATTATTATTATTAGTTAATAGTAACAGAATTTGTTACACTAACTATATTTTGGAAAAAATGTATTTCATTAGTGATATGTTTTATTATGATTTAGTAATAACATAGTTTGTTACACTAATTATATATTGGAAAATGTGATTTATTATTGTTATGTTGTATTATGCTGCAGTATTAACATATTTGTTAAACTAACTGTTTTGTTGGCCCTATGGTTTACTTTTTACTGGCATGCTGCTACCATCCTGTTATGTTACTTAATGTTGTGTTCCACATGTTATACATTAATATGTATTTGGGTGAATAAATATGATGTTCGATTTTGTTAATACTAACATTGGTTTCATTATTACTAACCATAATGTATTGTTATACCACATATACCACAGCACGTCAAGGTAGGCCCATTCCAGCTGATCCTCTACCTTGCCTCAGTTGGCCATGGCACCAGGTCCCAGCACATCTGAGACACACACCGGTGGTTCCCCCTCTGCAGCACCTACACTACCTGCAGTGTCAAGTTATACTACCCCAGGGAAGGGGGCCAGTCCCCCTCTGGGACTGGTGGTGGATGGGGTGTCACCCCATGTGGAGCTGCCAGTCTTGGTGCACAGTATAGTGCGCTGTGGCTATGACCACTGCCTGCACCAGATTGAGGGAATGCTGGCCACCCTGGTGGGCAGCCATGCCCTGTTGCCCATCCTCCAGCACAGCCACTCTTGGGGCCGTGATGGAGCAGTGTCAACAGTCCCATGGGTAGGGATGTGAGTCAGACTGCTGTCTTCTGGAGGCAAATGGGATTCCCTAACTCTTTCCCTATCCAAGGTGTTCACCCCCCTCATGTGTCACACACCGCCCTGTCTGTTGTTTTGTCTGTTTGCAAATGCATCCTCATCTACCCAACTTACCTTCCCTACATGTATCTATGTCCCTTCCCCAGCATTCCACTCTCACCTTAAAAAAATGGGCACCTGTCCCAAAAATAAAATATCGTCCCATACATATCTCTCCATTTTGCACACGTGTCCACTGGACACATGTAATTTAGTCAACTGGATTGACAATGCATTTATGTTGTCCTCACCCCTCTCTCTGGGGTTTGAGAATCAAAATTCATCTACAAATTCTGTCAAAGTGCACAGTCATTGCTATACATGAAATGGATAACTATGGTTCTTTCCTACACCCTTCCTGCACATCCCTCCCTGCCTTTTACTGTTTTTTACTGTGATTTCCCCATTTTACCACTTTCCTATCTCCCCCCTTTTTTCTTTATTTTTTTTAATGTGGAGCTACACAACATGCCACATCATGCAGCTTCGCTAAGCTCAGCTAAATATAGCTATAATGACTATATGTGTTTCTAACATTATAAGACACATGTACAAAATAAACATCTTTGTCATGTTTTGAACCAAAACCCATCACACTGCATTAATCCAAAACCCTACCTATATCTTCTTTGCATAGGTTATCATACATATGTCATATTTATATACATATGCACCATGTTAGGCAGAGTGGGATTAGAACCCCTACATATCTAGTATTACACACTATAGATCATAGCATTTATCGCATGTGCCATGGCTTAAGTATTGCTACTGCACTGTCAGCTGATAGTCTTAAGGTATTTGACATCAATAGGCCTTGTAGAATAGGGCAGTGTGGAAGCCAGCAGCAAGTTACAGGCCCAAGAAGTGCATAACCATTGCACATGAATAGCCCATGAGGGCATGTTTGTTGTTTTGTAGGACTATACAAACACACAAGTGGGCCGCAGTGAGATTAGAACCCCTACATATCTAGGATTATACACTGTAGATCATAGCATTTATTGTATGCACCACAGGTTAAGCCTGTTGTATATGTGATTGCAGGCACAGTACTTGTGCATTACACAAACTAGCCTTGTGTTGAACAGCATCTGTAGCCTGCAGAGGGATATAGGTTCATACTGTTATCTGTATCTAGTATCCTAGCAGTGAGATAACTGATGTTATCCTAGCTATGTGTGTACAGTTGCCAGTATGGCCACACGTGGCTGCTTGCAGCAAGATAGGCAACACTGTGGGCATGAACAATGTGTCCTGTCCATCCATGTGTTGACAGCATTATACATTACACCACCTACTCACCTGTGTCTGTCTACACGGTGACATCCAGCAGGCATAGGGGTCCATAGGTAAGTAGATTATGTACTGTTGCACCCTTAGTTTGGATCCTTTGAGCAATATTATGGCTGTGTGATAGTGAAGTTCTTTTACCATTAGTAGGATATGCTAGACAATGCAGACATCCACACACATATTTCTGTATATAACAGGGATGCATATGTGTTCTGTACGTACAGTATATGGTGGGTGTCTATGTATCATTTTAATATATATAACTCTCTCTCTCTCTCTCTATATATATATATATATATATATATATATATATATATATATATATATATATATGACACTACATAGTGATAGATATACTATGCATGTGAGAGATAGTTACTGACCAATGGATATGTATATGCATATGTCTGTATGTATAGATAGTTATACATAACATGTCATTTCAATGAAGGGCCAGCAGAATTACGTTCAATTTTACTAAGTGTACAGGCATGCCAAGTGGGACTATCAGTACTTTTAATGTGACTCCAGGCCACACTTACCTATACTCTAGTTGGGGATTTTGCATGTTACAGATATTAACATCTGCCCCCTCTTTCTGCAGTACTGCACTTCACTCAAAATGCCCTCAGCATTCCCAAGCTGTCTGCTGTACTAAATATGTGACTGGGGTTGGTAATGTTGCACTACCAGCAGACTGACAACCTGCATACTTCTTACCTGTCCTGATTTCCACAGAATGTCCAGAGTTTTGCTTCATATGTTTGGTCTGTTCCTCACACATTTGTGGTCTTCTGCTGCTTTATTGAATGTTGACATCAATATAGTCTACTAACTACAGAAAAACAATTGTGTGTCAGACTTTATATCCATCAGAATATATGTACTACTGCAGCACCTTTACTTCCACCAAGGTGTATGTGACCAATATTTAAACTATGTCTCTATGTTTGGGCCTTTGCTCCCCAATCTTTCTGGCTTTGCACAGATTCCTTGCACTGAGATGTTGGGAGGTATGACATTCTGTGAAAACATCAACATACTACTAGCTCACATTCAAAAGATTTGAGTAATTCCAGATTAGCACCATCAATGCCAGCACCCATGCTAGCTTCCCTAGTCCACTGAGCCACAAAGGTCACTAGACAGAGAGGGGTCATCTATCACACAATCAACATCATATGTATGCACATTGTTATCCTGCGTGAAGAGAGACATACAATGTTTGAGCTCTATGTTACAGCCTTGAGATTGCCTGGTCCACTACTATTCCATAGCTGATTTTTCTGTTAAAGCAGTTATATTGATACACCACTGTATTGGAGGGGGTGGGGACAAGAGCACATGCCCAGCTTGGGTAGAAAGTAGTCCAAATATCATATGTTCTCACTGTTTAACATCTCCCTTGTCTGATGTAGTGAATATTCCAACCATGAGGCCTAGTGAAAATTAAGGAACACAAACTATTGGACTGATTATCAGTTGTCCCATGTGGATGTTAACTCTGACCAAAAAGTCCACTATATTTTCTTGCATAACAGCAGCAGATCCATACATGATACCTTATTATAGCAATCCTTACAATTAGTGTGTAGGTTAGAGACTTATCTTGTGAATGCAGCAGTTGATAGACCTGTAGTTCAGGGCTGACTCTGTGTTATGCAAGTAGTACACAACCAATACATGTATAGTGTAGGTACAGGTTGTATGTGTTGCCTGGCATCAGCTATTTTATTATTTATATTTTATATGTATGTGAGTGGGAGTAAGTTGTCAGTCTCTGGGACCCTAGTTTGTCAGTGTATGTGCTATTTGTTGTCTCTTAGCCAATGCCAGGGTATACTGGACATGTCTACGCTGGCCTACTGAGACATCATCAGGGGTCTCCTCCTTTGAGTCCTCCTGTGAGTGTGGCTGTGGTGACCTAGGCACTGTTGGGAGGCTGTGTATCCCTTCCCTATGCTTATCCTGCCACAGCTGCTTCTGCAGGATCGTATTGTGCAGCATGGCACATACTATGAACATATGTGCACCTGTGGCTGGACAGTACTGCAGGGCTCCATCAGATATATTGATGCACTGGAACACTGACTTCAGCAACCCAAACACATGCCCTATGTTGTTCCTAGTTTGTGCATGTGCCTCATTATGGCGTTCTTCCGTGTGTGTGTGTGTGTGTGTGTGTGTGTGTGTGTGTATGTGTGTTTGCGTGTGTGTGCGTGTCTGTGTGTGTGTGTGTGTGCGTGTGTGTGCGTGTGTGTGCGTGTGTGTGCGTGTGTGTGTGTGTGTGTGTGTGTGTGTGTGTGTGTGTGTGTGTGGATTTCTGATGGGTGTCATAGGCAGTAACCCCCACTAAATAGCCATGTGAGATGCCCCCCCTAGCAAATATCTGGTACAGCTGTGATGCATGCCAGATGTGGGAGTCATGATAGCTGTTAGGACTCCCAGCATACACATTCATGATAATGCCCTGGGCATTGCACATGACCTGGCAGTTGATGGAGTAGTACCCCTTGTGGTTGATGTAGATTCTACCCTCCTCATCAGGTGGTGCTTTAATGTGTACATGAGTGCAGTCTATGGCACCCAGTACCTCAAGGTAGTGTGCTACATGGTAGATGTGTGGCACACTGCTGGCGTTCACCTCAGAGGTGAGGGAAAAATAAATCTGCTCACTGGCATGTGGTAGCATGGCATCCAGGAACTGGTGGAGTGCCGTGGATGCTGATGTCTGTGAGACCACCATCATGTCCCCAGTTGGTCTTTGGAAGGTACCTGTAGCTATTATCCTAAGGGCTAAACATACCTTTGTTTAAACTGGGATGGGTTCCCCTCTGTTGGCTCTGGGTCTGAGTTGAGTGTGGCAGAGCTCAGTAAGTTCTTGTAGTATGTCCCTGTCCACCCTGTAGCTCTCTACAATCTCCAGCTCCTATAGATCCTGGAAGGTTACCCTGGGCCGGAACACTCTTCTCCTTCTCTGCCTAGGCGTATTGTCAGCAGCAGCACTGACTTTAGCATCTAACACATACAAATGTAGCAGACCTGCATTCCTTTAGCTAAAATTCCTAAGTCTGTACTCCAATGCTGTAGAGTATGAGGGGAAAATCAGATTGTAGGGTGTATGCATACTTTATAGTGGTCTACTGTAGGTGCTGCATACATGATTGGCTACCTGTGATTCATTGCATCTGCCTAATATATCACTTGAGATCATTTAATGGCCCTAGTTGAAGTTAAGCAGGGATCAACTCTAATTAATAAATCATTGGCCTTTTAGATACTCTGAGCATTGTGGCGCACTATGCAAACGTACTCCCCATAGGTGAACAATGCTTAATAGTCAATGCACACACCCCCAAACTGTCACACTCAGCATGGTAGCACACCATGCAAACAGGCATAGCTAAGCTCCAGTCATCTTAGAAGTTATTGCACATACCCTGTCTTGATGTCAGCTACCTCCTCTGTGGACACCAACATGGTTATCTGCCTACACGGAGGGGATATGCAGACACAGTTACCCCATTATGCTATTCACTATCTCCACCTTATTTGCATAGGGATCTGTGCACTCAACCTGGACACTACACACTCCCAAGCCCATCCACGTTAGCAACAGCACCAGTGCACCATTATAGATACCACATGCAGGTTCCTGTAACTCATTTCTGTCTCATCTTATTAATATTTGATTTTTCCAGTTTTTTTAAGGCATGTTTGCACACTGCAGTGCACTGCACAAACATGCTAAGATTATTAAAAAAATATATTTATTTTAATATATTTACTGCAAATTTTGGAACACAAAGTGAACAGTGTTGTTCATATGTGTGTGTGCTATGCCATTTCTGTTTATCTACCTACATTTTTACAGCACCTTTTCTCTGTCTACAGTCCTGTACATGGAATTTTTCTGTGTATACTATGGACACTGACACGGAGTCTGCAGAGCTGGCTATCTGCTTTCTGGATCACTCTACCTGCTTCATTTGCATGAGATTCACCTGCTTATGAGGTGATTTGTATGCCATGGAAGTTTCCGTGTTGGTGTGCTTGTGCATGCTGCTCATAATTAATGAATGAATTAATCTAAAATTATTTGCGCTCATGTTGCCAGTGTGGCGAGATACCTACATGGTAAAAAATGTGTAGGCTTTATTAAATTCTCCCCTCTGTATATTAATATTTAGTATATGTTCCTTTAATTTGGTTTACATGTGATGTAAGCCATTGCAAGTTTCTATTGGTCTGATTGAATTATTTGACCTTTTTGAAGGGTTATTTAAATAATATTGATTCAGTATAGATTTGTTTCTGATGAGGTTCTAATGAAATTAAAGAACGAAAGCGCTTAAAAAAAATCAATCTGTTGTCTGTTTATATTCATCGCTGCTGGTGGAGTTTGTTTGACTCTTCAGTTTTTATCAATTGTGTTTCAGTCAAATAAATATTCAGTCAATTGTGTTCATTGATTTCTCCAACAAATGAGTTTTTAATCAAATGACATAGCATAATCAAATGTACTGACTTTATTTCTGTATGAGATTATTTTGAAAGTGGGGAATAGTGAATTTGCACTTTTTCCACTGTACTGCAATCTCACGGTTGGTATATTTCTTTTCAACATGATATGGGGGTACAGAGTGGTTTGCCTCCCTGTAAAAATTGTTTAACTTTCTGTTATTTTTCTTTTACTGATCAGTTGGTAATCAAGCATTTTTTATACCACTGATATTTACCGACAGTATTGAAAGGTTATCCCTTCAGATTTTGTAGCCTTCATCTATGTATCTGTTTATTATCTAGAGGTTGGATTGGTCATTCGACCCTTTTTAGCCATACCACAAGCACATACACTACAAAATTATAAAAGTAATTCAGCATAGTATTTACAGGCTAACAATAAAAAGAGAAAAGTTGAACATATATATTAAGCTTCTCTGTACAGCTAGCAATTCATAAACACGGTGATAATACAATACCATAATTTACAAACTTAAATGTTTTAATAGTGCCACAGTACTGTCAGAAATCTGATTTTATAGTGAAATTTGCACTGATGTTTTAAAATAGCTATTAAAGGAAGCAAAAGTCTGAACAACAAAGTAATAGAATTAGTAAGATAAGGTAGCAAATTATTGGCATTAGTTTAGTGTTAGCAGTTTCTGCATTGTCCCTGAACCATTTGCATGCATTTTCAGCAAAGAGGTGCTAAGATTGATTCATTTTGAATGAGTGTAGTTCATAGGTTCATAGGTTGATACTAGGCTATCTGCCCTAGGGCATTTACAAGCCTAGCCAGAGTGTGTTTGGCTTTCGCCACCCTTTTTAGATTAGTTGGCTGTGCCTCTGTATAGTAGGTCACAGAAGACATCTCATTTAAGGTTAGTTTACCATGCCTCTGTCTAGCAGTGACACAGAAGAGATGCCAGGGGTAAATTTACGATCTCCCATCCAAACGTCAAGATTCTTCTTGAAGAGGGTCATTGAGGGGCTCTGTCTAACATGGACTGGGATTTTGTTCCAGAGCGAGGGGAGCCTCTGGGATATGAATCTGTCCCTCCAGCATGTTCTATTTATTTCTGTGCTGAGGTTTAAGTCACTGGAGTGTGTAGCTCTGATGGATTTGGGTTTCTTGAGGTGGAGCATGTCCATTAATTCAGGATTGGACATGGCTTTATATGTCAGGCACAGGTCACCTCTGAGTAGGCGGTAAGCAACTGAGTAGAGCTGGAGTTTCTTTAGCCTAACTGCGTAGGGCATCTGTTTGAGTCCCTTAATCCTCTTGGTGAGGTACTTTTGGGGTCTTTCTAGTTGTAGCAGGTGTCGGGTAAGGTACATCCCAAATGGGGCATTGTATTCAATTATGGGCCTGATGAGTGATGAGTAGAGGGGCACAATGACCTCTCTTGATCTAGATGTGAACCCCTTTGTGATAAGGTGGGCTATACAGAATGTCTTTCTAACCACTTTGGCAATGTGATTGTCAAAGGAGAGATTGCAATCTACTTGGGTCCCCAAATCCCTAATTACTTCTTCCAGATTAATGGATTACCACCTATGTGGTAATTTGTGGGCACTTTGTTTTTCCCAAAGGGGATGACTATGCACTTTTTGGCATTTAGCTTTAGGCCATAGCTCTGGCACCAGTTATCCATCTCTGTGAGACCTTTTTGAAGGATGCTTGTGTCAGCCAGCGAGTCGATTATGACACCCAGTTTGCAGTCATCTGCAAACTTTGTCAGCCATAGTCCTCCTGTGTTAGCCTGTACTATACAGAACAAGAGAGGTCCCAGGACTGAGCCTTGTGGGATGCCACTTGTAACTGGTTTAGAGTCTGACATGGCACCTGCAATTCTAACCATGTGGGTTCTATCCCTAAGCCAGTTTGCAACCCATCTTGTGACATAGGGGTTGATATTTAAGTTGGTGAGCTTATTTATGATGCCTGAGTTGGGTATTGTGTCGAAGGCTTTTGCAAGGTCAAGGTAGGCTGTGTGGACTACCTTCCCTTCGTCCATGGCCTTGGTGATTGTTTCAAAGAAGTCGACCAGGTTCAAGAGGCAAGATCTGCCCTTAACAAAGCCGAATTGGGTAGGATCCAGTGTTTGGAGGATCCCAATGTCTTTGTTTATGAGTTCCATGATGATACGCTCCATAGCTTTGCAGATCAGGCTAGGTAGGCTTATAGGGCGATAGTTTCTGGGGTCTGTTGTGGCACCACCTTTATGGAGTGGGACCACTGTTTCTGTACGCCATTCTTTGGGTACATATCCTGTTGCAAGGCTGAGACTGAATAGTGATTTTAAGTGAGGGTTCAGTTCTTCTTGGAGCTCATGTAAAACACAGCCCAGGACACTGTCCAGTCCCATTGATGCTGTGTTTTTTGCTTTGCAGAGGGCAGCTCTCACCTGTGCATCTGTGATGTCAGGGAGGCTACACTCTGTTGGGATAGTCATTTGCTCATTTGGGGGGGAAGGGGGGAGAAGTTTGCACTGAACCTGTCTGCCAGGACGTTGGCAATGTCTGTGGGTTCAGTGTATTTTTTGTCATTTTGCACTAACTCAGAGCATATCTGGGAGTTTCCACCCAGGTTTCTGACATAACTAAAGAAGGCCTAGTGATTATCTTTAGCGTCTTGTGCAATTTTTCTTTCAAAGCTAGCCTTAGATGATTTTATGAGGGATCGTAGTTTCTTGCTAGTACTGATCAGAGTTGCCTTCCCTTTCAGAGATTTTGCTCTATCATGTAGTAGCTTCCTCCTTCTGTTGTACAGCTTATTTATGGCTGGGGTCCACCAGACAGGTCTCCTGCCCTTGGAGGAGTGTGTCTTGGTTTTATTTGGGATGGCACGATCCATGCATTCTTGTAGGTATCCATAGAATGCGTTTGTAAAGGATTCTGCGGTTTGGGCAGTATTTTCCACTGGCCCTGGGGCTTTGAAGGATTCCACCTCGGTTTTGAGAAGTGGGAAGTTTGCTTTTGAGAAGTTTTTTCCATGGTTTCCTTTTCTGGGGGTGGGGACGGGATATGTATGTCCATAGTGATTAATTTATGGTCAGATCTTACCAATGAGGGGTATACCTCTGGTATGGAAAATAGAGTCTCCATGTTGGTAATGATCAGGTCCAATATGTTTTACCCTCTTGTGGGAGTGGTGACCAGTTGTTCCATAGCATTTGAGTTTATAAATTCTAGGAACCATTGGGCTAGGGTGTTGGGCTTGAGTAGTGCTCCCAGTCTATGTTTGGGTAGTTAAAGTCACCCAATATAATGGTCTTTGGAGAGACCTTCATATTCTCCAGTGTCTTCAGGAAAGCTGAGTGGGGTTCCTGAGTTTGGGAGGGTGGTCTGTAGCAGGCTACAAACTGGAAGGCAGTTTTGCCCACTGTTAGTTGCACATGGATGGTCTCAGATGCTTCGTGCAGTGCCACTAGCCTGGAGGTATGAGTATCTTTGATGAATATGGATACTCCCCCTCCTCTTGTGGTTCGGTCCAAGTTTTGGGGCCGAAAAGCATGGTATGAGGTATAGCCTGGTAGTGCTGGGGTGCTCTCGGGAGCCTTGAACCAGGTTTCTGTTACTGCACAAATGTCGATATTCTCCATACTGAGGAGATACATACTGAAAATGTGTCTCATGTTTGGATTTCTTCTGAAGATTGAGTCCATACAGCAGGTATTTGTCTGATGAAAGCATTTTTGCCAGTGATCTTGCTGTGGGGAGGTTTTACTATTAGGACTGAGTTCGAGTTGCTCCTTATGTTGTAACATGCACCCCAGATTGTTACTTTTATTGAGGAGTGGAGTAGTATCTCATAGTTATGATTTTGGAGAGTAGTCTGCCAAGCAGTAAAGTGTCTCTGTTGTTTACTGGTAGTCAGTGGAATTTGTTTGAGACAGTACAATTTGTGCTGTGTTCTGCTAGGTAAACAGTTTATTTTGTTTTATGCCATTTGTAATATTAATGTGCTGCTTGCAGAAAGTAGGGAGATTGTCATCAGACAGTTTAAAATTTTGGATGGGAGCTAACACTTTTAGCAAGTGCTTGCCTACTTCCCAGTAAGAATACAGTTCTTCATTTATAGCGTAGTTTTAATTGAGCTAGTGACTTATGTACACATTTTCAGTATGTATCTTGATTAATAGTGAAGAGTCTCATATCAGGATGAGTTATTCTGGATGATCTACAGAGGGGATTACACTGTCTGAGTGATCCTTAATTGTAAAAGGGGGTATACCTGCGAATGTTTATTTGAGGTAGTAACGATCACAGAGGACTTGTTTGGGCTGACCAAGATGATGTTTCTTGTGGTCTGTACCTGATCAAACTCCTGTTATGATATGCTGTGAAGTTGGGGTACTGATTTGCATTTTTTCCCAGTTACCCCCTTCTACTGCCATTTCACTTTCCTTTTGCTTTCCTTCTCCCTAATAATCTCTTCCCCAATGCTCCTCTCTTACCCCACTTTATACAAATTTATTTACAATTTCTTGCTATATGACCTTGTTGGCCACATTAATCATACCTCTTTTTGGACATGCATTGATCAAATGCTTTTTAGTATTGGTAGAAACCCCTTTCTGTCATTTTGTACAGGGAGTTGGGGTTTTAAATCAACCATAACCATTAACTTGAGACAATGTTCACACTGCTGGATGGCTAATGCTTTTCATCCATACAATAATAACACATTTTTGGTTGGCCTACATGTGGTGCTTTACCTTTTTTTCCTTCAATATTTATGATGCAAGTTAAATGTCTCAATTTACCTATTATTTATGTTAATATAACTCATGTTTCCTCCACCCCAGTTCAATGATTCTTTTCATCATACAACTCCTTTACACTATGTACTTCCTTGCAAAAGTGTGTGAAATAAATTTTAAGGCAACATATTTATTCTGCTACTATAAAATGAGGGACACCACTGCAGGTCTCTAAATGAAATTTCCATCTCTCTTTAGACCAACTTCTTATGTCTTTTCTATTGTTCAGCTGTTTAGCTTTAGCTGTTGCTCTTCCGAGATGTTTGGTGGGACAAGAGTCAGGAGTTCACGACTGCACAGGGAGGCAGTGAATAGACATGTTCATACACAGAGATGCTTTGACCATGAGCCTTTACTGCAGAGAACTGAAGTGCCAAACCAGTCACATGACTATAACCTCCATACTAGTAGATGTATACTTAAAGATATGGTGCATTAAAATACCAAGTCTGTAACACTCTTTCTGTTGCTGGTAATCTGTTTCTTTTATAACTCTACATATATCTGGGGCTTGCAGAAGTTCCCTAGCATACCAATGCATAAACATTATTATGGGAGCAAGCCATTCCAAATCAGTGGTCCAAAGCTGTAAAATTGCTTTGCCCTCTATTGTTAAAAGTCTTGCCACTTATAATGCACTTTGACTGCTTCTGTTGTAAATGTATGTTAATCTGTTGGGAGCATTTCTTCCTGGTCTTCTGCTGAAAAGTAATTTTTATGACCCAATCAGACTTTCCTAGTAAACCAATGTAAATAAATAAATAACAAGTGACAACCAATTAACCTTCCATAAATAATCAGAGTTTAGTCATCTTTCATAAACTTTATACCTGAAGACAAAGCACACCTCAACATCCTGCAAGAGAATATATTTATTCACATATCTTTATCTCAGCAAGAACTAGAATCCAGAGCTTACTACGCTCACTGACACTAACCTCCTGTGTAGATGTTTGTTTTTTTTCTGTATTCTGCCTCTTATTAATTATGTGTTTTCTGCTACATGATTTTAGACAGTATAAGACTGCACTTCATTTTTTATTTCATGTTTTAACCACTTATTTGGCTAAGCATTTTTGAATCTTGCTTCTGGGTTATAGACAAAAATAGTCCAGCTAGATAAGGTCACCTACCTCTATTAGTAAATGACAAATACATTCATATATATGCATATGCTTAATATATGATTTCTGGCAAGGAAAGGACATGTACTTCTATCCAAGAGCTAAGTGAAAAAAAAAGATTTTGCATAGTAAAAAAATTAACAGATATGAGCAACTCAATGAACAAGAAAAATAAATGAGTTACTTCATCTGTTGTTAGTATAATCTAAATAGCAGCACATTTGGAATATAATACTGTAGTCATGTGATATTAACCTTTAGTATATAAGGAACTGGAAGAAGTGTTTTGTTATTTGGTAGCATCTCAATCTATGACACAGATATTCTGCATCTAAATAGAAAGGCTCAGCAGTGAAGCATTCTTAAATGTCTACGTAAATACATCTAAAAGAAAAGTTGGACTGGTCTATAACTGCAGTATCTAGTAATTAACATGACAAAAATCAAGAATACTTGGATTTAGCTGAATCACAGACCAAGCACAAAGCACTGCAGGCATGTTTCTTAAACTATACATTTAAACATGGCACAAGCTATAATTTTCATCACTGTGTACTGTTACCCATTTTCTATGTGGTAAATTATTTGTTATATATTCTAATTTAAATGGATAACTAGAAACTGGACATTTCCAAATGGAGTATGGACTTTATTATAGTCCCATGGAAGTGACATGAAACTTAGCATTGTAAAATTGTTCATACATTTTTCATCAGGATTAACTGTGGAGAAAAATTATGTTTATTACTTTATGAAAGACTTTGGTGTCTGTACTTCTGGATCAAATCCACCTGCTGCTCCTTCAAAATAGAAAAGTAATCAAGTCTTTTGTAAGCAACATTTCCAATAACATACTGCCTTTCAAATTATGGCAAGAGACGTCATATGCCATTACACAAAGCAATTGCAGGGGCAGATTTTGTGAACAGAAATTTGAATGCCATTAATACAATTATTTGAAAATGGTCCCAGTTTCATATGTCACAAAACAGATATAGTTGCAGAAAGGAACTAGTAGGGCTTTGACATTACTGCACACCTAACATGAGGCACATAGTTACTGCAGAAGAAAAGATAGCAGTGCCTGCTGATAGTGGGTTGTACTTATATTTGGTGTAATCTGTCTTTTCTGTAGAATTATGTCCTCCCACAGATCTGTCACTACATATAAACCAATTCAGCAAATAAAGCTGTTTGGAAAAAAGGCTTATATTCACTAAATAGTTCAGTGCATAAATTTTTTGATTCCTAACTTTAATTTTATTGTTGTAACAGATGCTCTGACTTTGGAATATTTTCCCTTGTTGCCGTTAAAACACACAATCATTACTCAGAATGATATAATTGACTGCATCCCATCTGTCTGCCATAATCAACCACACCTACTGCTGCTGACTGATCTTCCTTTTTACTAATCAATTTAGGCTGCAAATTCTGTATTCCTTTATGCTGTACATTTTGAAAGTATTAGAAACTGTTCATAACTTCCTGGGCTTTACTGAAAAAAATTATCCAAGCAGAATGATTCCTGATGCAAGTTTTAATTTTCTGTCCATCTTGTTCACTTACCTCTCTATCTATGAATGCAAATATTTTGCTGGGAATCCAACAGAAACCAACACAAATGTTGTCATAAGTAACACTTGTTTTCAGCTTTGTCTGTTTTTTTTAATGAATTAAGTTGTAATTAAAGCTAAGTTAAATTATAATTAAACTGATAACCTGATGAAGCGAGCACATGGACCAGAGGGATGAATTGGATTTAATGGGGCAAAATACTCTGGCAAAGCTTCTTGCAGGACAGAAGCTCTCTGCAAAGTGAAAGGTATGAATCACATACGGAAAGAGATTTTGCTGCTTGCTCAACAAATTCTACTAACATGCACAGAATGTACCTGATTCAGACTTGCATAGTATGTAAAGTGGGATTGTATTTCCAGTGTACCATTTTCAAATTCACTATTAGTAATTCAGAAAATTTTCTTTTCTAATTTTTTGCAGGTTGAATATTTTGCTTGCTGTCATAAAGGGAATCATTTCTGATTGTTTTTTATAATGTTCTTTTATTTTGCCTTCAGATATTCATCTATTATTTCAAAGTACATAGTAAGCACAAATATTAAACATCTAAACTGCCAAAAATGCTGAATTCTGGATTTGAAACTAAGCCCTGGTTGCCAGCTCTTGACAACAAGTTACATAACCCTGAAGCCGGGCAACCTCAAAAGCATGGAGGATATTATGGATTGTACAGTTTATTGTACGCCAAATGACTACCTAGTAAATGTATAAAGTTTCAAAATGAAACTATCTGTATTTCCAAGTTCTGAATGGCACTGGGTAAAATCACAGGTACCCAACTTCACATTTTACTAAGATCTTAGAAACATAAACAGGGATTCACTGAAACTTGGCATAGGCTGCTTCTCTGAATGCACAAAATAACACTGGTGGTGAATGAAGGAGATCATAAAAGTTAAACTGAAGACATCTTTATACTGGGCAACTGAGCGGAGCAGAGTTATGTAGAGCTGCAGTATACAGAGGAGAAGCCCAGAAGAATGCAAATGAGCATTTGACCATGTTGCACAAGCTGCAATACTGAGTCACAATGCTAGTGGCACAGAACAGTGGACTGGGCTACACACTTTCCAGTTCAGCATACAGATTACTGATGCAGGCCCAGCATTTCTGCATTGGGTCTCCCAAACCAGCCAGGGCCGGCCTTAGCTGAAATGGCGCCCTAGGCAAAGCAGTGCTCTGGCGCCTTTTAAGCCCCACCCACAACATACTCATGAAACACCCCTATTTGAGACACACCCACAGGTAGGCCACTCCCCAAGAAAGCCACTCCAGTCATTTCCTTGAATTTAAATGCATAGGAAGAAAGATATATTGTAATGTAGTTAACCTGCAACTACTTTAGTACGTATTTTCTACTTTAAATACCAGAGCCGGATCATGGTCAACTAGGGCCCTAGGCAGGGTAATAGACCACCCCCCCAGAGCAGTCCCTCCTGCAGCAACCTCCTACCCCTCCTAGCAGCAGCCACCTCCTCAGCCATTCCGGTGTTATATTATTTGGTGATTTCTCACCAGTTAGCATGCATATGGTTCTCTTATTTGCTTCTGCAGTGATTACAGATATTGAAATAAAATAGCACAAATACAGATAGCCATGTGCTAAACAAACAATATAGTCTAGCAATGAAAACAGACTTAGTATGAGCAGTAAACTTATCTGCCCTTGAAACCTGAATTAAGTTTACCTTTGTGCTGTTTTCAAAACAGACTCCTTCCACACATTTTTCTAGGGACATGTATACATGTATTTGTTCTTTGATTCACCTTATATTCCTTGTATAATACATCACCACTTGTTAGAATGTGTTTTAAATTTGTAGTTTTTAAACATTCTTTTAATAAGCAATGAAACAAAATGTATGAACCAATAACTGCCCATTTCAGAAAATTTCAACCATAAAAGGACACTGAAGACTTCTGTCATTACAACCCACCACTATCAGTCAATAAGCACAATCTCTGCAGAAGTAAAATTCATCCGAAAAATTCTACATTAAACAGATTTGTAACTAATGAAGTGGCTGTTACTAGTAAACAACTTTACATTTCTGTTTCATCTACAAATCCGGTGCTTGCTGCCGTTGAAGAATTAATTGCCTGTGTTACATGAATGACTGAGAAAACGACAAGTTCATAGTTATTAGGCATCTTATAGAAAGGAGGGCACACTAAGGAATGTAGAACCTCTATCCACCCTTAAAATGCAACAAATAATCAGCAACTAGGGCATTACATACCATGCATCCATACATCTCAACCTCTTAGCACAATATATCTGAACAACGCCTAAAATAAAGGGGGGGGCAAAGGCCTCCAAACAGGGGCACATTATAAATATTGCTCTTATAGACTTTTAAAGCTGCTAGAACAGCATTTGTCTTAGCATGCAAATTTTTCAAAGGAAATGAAGGCTGAAACTCAAATGTATGACATTTAATTATTTAAATCCTCAGTGATTTGCCAGCAAACTGCAGATTTTATGAGGAATAGACCAAAAATATAAGGCAAAAATATATACTCAAACAGAGATGCGCCGCACCATAAACTCAACACAGTCAGAAAGGAAGGACGCATTTTTAGTGAAGTGTTCTTAAAGTTAAAGCTAGCAAAATTCAGTATTGCTTAAATAGTAAAAAAAACTTCTCTGGCACATTACAGAAACTAATTAGTCATCACTAAGCAGAGATATACAAAAATAGAATGGTTATCTATCATTGCAGGTTATCCATATAAACAGGGTATAGCAAAAACAATTAAAAATGGCAAAATCACATGTTATACAGTGGTAAAATAGAAAGTACACAGGAAGTTTCACCAGCTATGAGCATTGCCCTATGCAATCCCATCAGTAATCAAGCAAAAAGCCAGGTATATGTACAGACAAGTCATCTTAGCTACTTCTCAAAACACAATAGCTAAAGCACTGTAAAATCACGGAGCCTTTCCTAAATCAAGAGACCGGAATGCCTACAGTGAATATAAACACTCTATGCAAAGTAACACAGTACATGCAGATTCAGATAAATGAGCTAGGCTGAAAGATCCAGATAAAGTCTGCCCTCAAGGTAATCTTGTTAACAAACATTGAAACAGTTAATCAGAGGTGTGTTGTTCCAGATTAGTTTAGGAGATGAGAGTGTAATCCTTACCGATATCCACTGTAGCCAGTATAAAATACAAGAACTCAATCGCAAAATAGCTTAAGACGATACTTGTTACAATTTTAGCACAAAAAGTGAGAGAATCGCAATAGTAAGATGGTCACGCATCACAAGGAACTCTGGTATCCGCTGTTATGAGGGGCTAACAAAAGTATTGAAAGAAATGGCACAGATATGTTATAGGAGATTTTCAACCGGGCACACACACACTTTCTCTCTTCTGGCATACAGAAGCCCAGTTTAAACTTCCCAGACAGACACATACATTTACCTTCTTTTTAAGCTGAATGACAACACACGTACACATGGAATTACCCCCTCTCATGACTAAGTGCTAGTTTAATTTCCATGCACAACTTGGAACATCTTTACATCCACGTTGGCATGTACGTGATGCATGTATGTTCCTCCTTAAAGGAGAAGACTTCACTACCATGGAATGAAGAATTTTTTCTCCCCTTCTGGTCAACCTGCAGGTATAGAAGTGGGAGGGCTCTTGCCCTTCCCCCTCACACTATGATTCTGGTGCCCTATATTTTACTTATTTATTTTAATTAATTTACTGTTCATATTATGGGTTCGCATAATAAGAAAATAAATTAATTAAAATAAATAAACACAAATTACGCCCTTTAGGAGACCAACATATATGGCGCCTTATGCGGTTGCCTAGTTCGCCTATGCCTAAGGCCAGCCGTGATACCAGCTTATCTCTAGTAATAACTGGTGTAGAAGTTAAGGCAAGGGGCAGGCCCTCCTTTCTGGAGTTTCCTTAGTTTCTGGAACCCTATGCTGCAGCAGTACTGCTTAGCATTCATTACATACCACTGGGTTTCTTCTAACATATGAAACTGAAGATAATCATTGGTTTGAAGACTACATGCCAAAATAGACACATCTTGGAAGCCACAGGCTTACATCTGGCATGTGACACTTAGCTAACCAGTGATAAGGAGGTTACATGCCAAAACTGAGACATCATGGAAACCTCCAGGGTTACATCTGGCATGTAACTCTTAGGCTAACCAGCATTATGCAGATTACATGCCAAAACAGACATATCATAAAAAACACTGTCTGGCATATGACAGGCTAACCAGGGGTCAGGAGATTACATCCCAAAACAGGTGCATCATAGAGCAGCAGCTGGAGAGCTGAGAAAGGAAAGAAATCCTAGAAAGATGCTTTAACAAGCAAAAGAAGAAGCAAAATCATGTCAGAAATAAATAAAGCAAAGATGGATGAGTAAAAGAGGCAGAGACTTAGATGAGAAGGAAAGAGAAGGACCTAATATTGATTTGGTCTGACAAACAAAAAGAATAAGATGACTAACACGTTTTTGGCAGGATTGCATGCAGGAAAGATGTTTTGCAACAAGCTAGGTAAAAGGACACAGATGTCACTAAGTAATGTGAGAGCAAGAGTAAGACAGAGGAGCAGCAGGAGAAATGTTTACTTATAGGTTCAGTTGAGATAAGTTTGAATTGTCAATGTAATGCTTGCATATTATTTTAGTCAGCATTCTAATAGGCTTTCTTCATATAAATACTGAAATTAATTTTATATTATAGATACATTATCTGCTTTTAATATATTTTGTTTCAAATCTACTTGATTTAATTTATTTTTTTCATAAAGTGCTTGAATAAAGCATCATAGTTTCAAAAATAAGAGTTATGTATTCACCATAACTTATGTACTTAACATAACTTGTTATGTACTTACCATGACTTGTTATGTACTTACCATAGCTTGTTATGTACTTACCATAACTTATGTACTTACCATGACTTGTTATGTACTTACCATAGCTTGTTATGTACTTACTATAACTTATGCACTTACCATAACTTATGTACTTACCATAACTTATGCCCTTACCATAACTTGTTATGTACTTACCATAATTGTTATGCACTTACCATAACTTATGTACTTACAATAACTTGTTATGTACTTACCATAGCTTGTAATGTACTTACCATAACTTGACATCTGTTTTATCCTCGGCATCATTCATCACTGTAGGTCTAGGATCCAATATTGGATCCAAGCCAGCAACATGCTACAGATGGATCCAAGGATCTAGCTTCTCCCTTTCCCATGATGCCCTGCTGCTCTCTGACCCCAGACTGAGTTTGCTACAATGCACATCAAGACTACTCCTGCAAGACTAGAGGGAAACTTCAACTTCCTCCCTAATCTACAAGGAAGGAAGATGGTGATTGGAAAAAATGTGATGAATTATGGCATAGGATAACACAGCTGCCAAGTTATGGTAAGTACATTACAAGTTATGGTAAGTACATTACAAGTTATGGTAAGTATATTACAAGTTATGGTAAGTATGTAACTCTTAGGTAGACTCGGAGCTGTAATGAAAAATAGAAATCACTGCCAGCTGAAGCTTGATATTAGGAAAACTTCCTCCTGCTTGGAAAAGGAGGAGAAGAACAAAAGTAATCTGAAACTGAATTGGAAAAGGGATCCAGATTCCAGCTCTTAGCGCAGATAGAAAACTTTTTCCACTTAATACTATATACATTTCTAGTGGAGGGTTTCTGGGAGGCTAGAATGATACATTTAATGAGGAACGCTAGCATGGACTGTTTTATGGTCATTGGAACTGGAGAAACTATGCAGTTAAATGAAAGGTCCGAAGGTTTGGGAGAAGAAGGTCCGATGAATGGGAAATCAGATACTGACAGGGATCCAGTACCCGTGGCAGGTACTTCAGATGAGACTTGATGAAGGGGAACAATGGTTGATGAAGCCAGAAAGGGGCATTGAGGATAAGGGATGTCCTTAGGCATTGTACTTTCTGAAGAACCTTGGGTATTAAAGGGACAGGAGGGTAAGCATAAAGGAGACCAGGAAGACAATCATGGACTAGGGCATCCCTCAGTGACTTCCCCAGAGGGAGATCAGGGTAAAGTACCTGCTGCATTTGTAGTTGGTTGGGGAGGCAAAAAAGTCGCAGCACAGTTGAGCCCAATAGATGAAAATCAGCTCCGCCACAGAAGGATTGAAGGACCACCTGTGAAGACTCAAGATTCAAAATGTTGGAATCCCTGGGTATATGCATTGCAATAAGAAAGTGGCTGGAGGGCATCACCCATTCACACACTCTCATGGCCTCTCTGTACAGCAGGTAAGAACGTGTTCTCCCCTGCTTGTTGACATACCAGAATACTGCCATGTTGTCTGTCTGAATTGCAATTGTCCCTAGAGGGAGGCAGTCTTGGAAGACTTGCAATGTTAGAAGAACTGCTCTCATCTCTAGAATGTTTATATGCAACTTGGTATCTACTGAGGGCCACATGCCTTGGACAGTCTTCCCCTAAAAATACACTCCCAACCCAGCAGAGAGGCATCCATGGTCACTGTGGCCATGGGCAGTGGGAGAGAATAGGGCCTGCCTAGAGAGAGATCCAGAGATTGAAGTCACCACTGGAGGTGATCTCTGCACATGAGCATCAGTTTTATGGTCATAGGAGATGAAGCAGAGCCAACCACTGGACAGCTAAAGTCCATTGTAAGACTCACATGTGGTACCTAGCTAGAGGAATGAGATAAATGGCTGAGGTCATGGATCTGAAAGCCTGAAGAACCAGGTGAACCGGAGGGTGTGACAGGTCTAATACCTGTGTGACCTGTCCCTGTATCAGCTGAATTCTGCACAAAGGTAAAGCTGCAATCTCTGAAACAGAGTCTAACTGAACTCCTATGAATTCCAGCTGTTGATTGGGGATCAGATTGGATTTCACAAGGTTGACAGTGATCCCCAACTGACAGAAAAGGGGAGAACATAATGAATCACTAGTATCAGTTGATTCCTTGAAGGTACCATGAGAAGCCAATCATCGAGATACAGAAAGACCTGGAACTCCTGCAGTTGTAGGTGAGCCACTAGCACTGCCATACATTTAGTAAACACCTGGGGGGCTGTGGTGAGACCAAAGGGCAGGGCTCTGAACTGGTAATGATTGGCTTCTAGCCAGAAGTGAAAATGTCTCCTGGAATGCCTATCTATTCTAATATGATAGTAGGCAACCTGGAGATCTACAGAGCACATCCAATCATCCTTGTGTAAAAGGGGCACAATGGACTGAGCAGTCCCATCTGGGCCTTTGATTTCTTTACTGAAAGATTGAGTTCACTGAGATCCAGAATTGGACGTAGGTCACCCATCTTTTTTGGCACTAAAAAGAAGCAGGAGTACATACCGGATACTCTTTGTCCTGCTGGGACCTCTTAGATTGCTCTTTTTAGAAGAAGTTGCTGAACTTCTTTGAAGACCAGCTCCATCTGACTGAGTGGAATGTTTGGGAGGTAACTTCTTACTGTAGGGGGTTCCAAAAAGGGAATGAACTAGCCCCTGGAAATGATATTTAACACCCACTGATCAGAAGTGATGTTTTCCCAGGCTGGTGGGTGTAGGGAAATGCAACTCCCGACTCCCTCCAGGGCAGAGGAGCTGAGCAGTGCTTCAGGATTGCTGATAGGGCTGCTCAGAGAAGGGTCCCTGGAACCCTGATTTTGCAGACTCGCCCTGCCTTGAGGGTGTCATTGTCCATTGAAACCTCTTTCCCTGCCTCTGGAAGAGGAATCCTCAGGAGCCTCCTAGAATGGAGACTGTGATTTATGGAACCACATCCTCTTAGCTTCCCATTGGGTCTTAGACAAGGACCTCTGGGCAGTAGACAGTTTTATCCCCACAGCAGACAGAGTCTTCCCTTCCTGCTCACTGGGGTCAAAGTGTCCTTCACAGAAGGTCCAAAAAGAGTAGAACCATTGAAGGAGGCATTAGTAAAGGATGCCTTGTAGGGTTCTGTGAACCCACATAAACGCAACCAGGCATGATGCCTCAAAGCAATGTCTGTACCAGAAACCTGAATGGTAGCTTCTGCAGCATTGGAAATTAACTTCATCAAGAAATTTGAAAGGGAAGTCAGAGTGGATAGCTTGGGAGACACCTTCTTCAGGTCCTTTGCTGGCAACAACTCTGTAAGGGAAGAGGAAAGTTCTTGGACCAAATCCCTTTGGAGGCAGTTAAAATGTGCTAAATAATTTGTTGCTGTCAGCCCAAAAGTAGCTGAGGCATACACATGCTTCCCAAAACAGTCTATCACCTGGGACTCCCTGTTCAGGGGATGGACTGTGGAGCTCTGCTCTGCTAGCTCTCTTTTAGTGGCAGCAGCAACCACTACGGCATCGGCTGGGGCACCTTTGCTCCAGAAATAATGGTCTGCAGGAGGACTAAGAAACTTTTTGGCCCTTTCTTGGGACAGGCTCCACCATGTCCAGTTCCTTCCAGGCCCTGCTGGGGCTCAGAGCTACTAACTCATCAATGGGGGTATACACAGGAGGTAGACAAACCCATCATGAAGGCCTTCAGAAACATGGACTTCTCCAAAGATAGGGGTTGGGGATACTATCTGCCCTTTTGCTTCAAGAGTTCAAGGATGTCTCTAAAGGAGACATCATTGGGCAGAGATCTAGGGGTCCCATCTCCTTCCTCGAGGTCCGTATCCTCAAGGGATTCCACGGGGGAGTCCAAGTGCCTCTTCTTGCACTTTCGCTTATGATGAACCTCCTCTGATGGGGCCTCCAGGGAAGACTCAGACAAGACAGGGACACCCAGAGGGGAAGAAACCCCCTGAAGGCTCGATCAGGAGAGCTGATCATGGCCGGGATTGGAGACCTCACCAGCTGAAGTAGAGAGAGGCAGGAAGGGACCAGGAGGTACAGCAGAGGAAACTCCAGACCTGGAGAAGGTCCTCTCTACCACCCAGAAACCCGAGAGGCTGGAAGTGGGCCCATTCCCCACGTCTAAGGGAGATGTCTCCCGAAGAGGAGGAACAAGTCCAGAAATAGCACCAATGATGATACCAGCCCAGAGCTATTGACGGCCGAAGTGCTGAGGGGAAGGAATGGTCTGAGAACAAAGTACCAGATCCCCCCATTGAGCCAGTGCTGACACACGGCAAATGAGATCTGGGGGTCAGAGGGCAGCAGGGCATCATGGGAAATGGAGGAGCTAGAGCCTTGGGTCCATCTATAGTATGTTGCAGACTCAGATCTGATATTGTATCCTAGACCCTATGGTGATGGATGCTGACTTTGATAAAATCAGATCAAATTTTTTTTTCCCCATTTTTCTTATATTCTGTTTGCAGTCTTTATTAGACTGTTCTTTTCCTATATGCTAGATATTTCTGCTGTACTACCTGAGAAGAGATTATAAGTAAATCTTTGATTTCAGTTTGTTTAATTTCTTTTATCTTTTGGTGATAACTGGTTAATTTAAATTTATTACTAATTTGTTGGAGATCAACTGGTTACAAAGCAAACTAAAATCATTTTAGAGAGCTTTATGCACACTAACAGAGGAATGATATGCTATAAGAATAAGACTGCAGTAGTATATAGAGAAAAAAAATTAAACAGGAAGATCTCTACAGAGATAATAAATGTGCCTAGTGGTAAACCCTGTGAAATGTTAACATCCATATTTTGGTGGTCAATGTCTGAGTAGTGAGTGCCAGAAATTGTCTGAATAGTGTGACGGTTTAAGAGACCTGCTAAACAAATTCAGTACCTCACATCCAACATATAGTCCATAAGGATTTGAAGATATACTGTTGCTTAACTGACCTAGATGTCCTTTTTCCTTTCTATGCTAATCAAAAGGGTACCTGTAAGCAAGCCATTTTTCATACTTACATAGCCTGTGTCAATAACAGAGCACTTGGTAATTACAGTGCAATGATGAGATGCCATACTGACTGCGTGTTTTACCAAACTGATGGTAAATTAGCTTTTTAAAGATTTTCTTCTTCTTCTCTTTGGATGTGCCAGGAAAAAATCAGATGGGGGTGAGTAAGAGAGCAGATTTTTGCAAGATATTGGATATAAATATGTTTGCGGTTGAGGGTGACATATTTTTCCACAGGAATAATATAAATGCCTTTGCAAGTTTGAAGGAATTATCAGAGGAAATAGAAAGACTGAAAGTCAATGAAAGCAGTTTGACAATGATAGGCCTGGCCAATATTAGGATATTTATAGCCTACATCTACAGCCCTTATATTTATTTATTTTAATTTATTTTATTTCACATTTGTTAACCGGGTTAGTCCAACTGTGTAAGAAATTACCCATTTTCAGTGGAGACCCGAGGGAAAAGCCACGAACAAAACATACAAATACAAACAAATAGAGACAAGTTAACGATATAAAGAGCAAAACAAACTTATGGATACAATGGATAAGAAAAATAAATGTAATCCAAAGAATAGAACATAGCTATATACAAGGTCAGAAGAAGGAAAGTGCAAATGAAGATAGGATTAGAGGAGGAATGAAGTGATCTAGAGGGAGGAGAAAAAAAAAAACAAGAGCAGTAGGATAAAGTAAATTATATAAAGAGGGAGGGTATAGAAAAAAGAGCAGATTTATATAAAAATGGAGGGTATAGAAAGAAGAGCAGTAGGATTGCTGCATTATTTTAAAATCTGCACTTAAAGTTACATTTTAGTCAAATTTGATCGAAAGTTTGCTTGTTTGTTTGTTTAATTTAACTGTGGAGGCTGCCCACTAAAGTGTGCTAGCCTGTGTAATTAATTTATTACTGTTTCTGCATTTTCTGTGTGTTTCTATCAAAAAAACAAAAAAACAAAAAAAATAATCCTTGTTTTCCCACCTTCCTCGACTAGTTTAGACAAGTTTACAGGCATTGCTGTATTCTGGGCTGTGGTGTAGTTCCTGTGTTGTCCATTACCTTACTTGGATAAAAGGAAGTTTCTTTGCTCACCAGTGGGAGTGGGGAGCCTTGAGCAGCCTACCTGTCCTTGGGGGAAGTGACCTCAGCACAAGAAGCTGTAGTAATTGGTTGTTTGGGACCATTTCCAGCTCTTTTGTAGTTCACTGTTTAAAATCCACCTCTGGATGTCTTTTTTTCTGGCTATACTGCTCAGACAAGCTCCACGTGGGTTTACAGAGTGGTCCTAGCAGCAGGGAACTCAGAAAAGCGACTACCTTCTGGATTTAAGTATCTTTGCTTTTTTTTTCACTTACAATAGCTTCTGTAGCTTACCTTGAACTAGCCTGAACTGTTTTTTTAACTGATTGCTGCATTATTTTAAAATCTGCACTTAAAGTTACATTTTAGTCGAATTTGATCGAAAGTTTGCTTGTTTGTTTGTTTAATTTAACTGTGGAGGCTGCCCACTAAAGTGTGCTAGCCTGTGTAACTATTTTATCACTGTTTCTGTATTTTCTGTGTGTTTCTACCAAAAAAACAAAAAAATAAAAAAATAATCCTTGTTTTTCCGCCTTCCTTGACTAGTTTAGACCAGTTTACAGGCATTGCTGTATTCTGGGCTGTGGTGTAGTTCCTGTGTTGTCCATTACCTTACTTGGATAGAAGGAAGTTTCTTTGCTCACCAGTGGGAGTGGGGAGCCTTGAACAGCCTACCTGTCCTTGGGGGAAGTGACCTCAGCACAAGAAGCTGTAGTAATTGGTTGTTTGGGACCATTTCCAGCTCTTTTGTAGTTCACTGTTTAAAATCCGCGTTTGCACGGCTTTGCGCGGTCATACGCATAGCGCAGCACCGGTTAAACTTTTTCTGGCTCCGCCAAGTCTGTTCTTCAAATTTACCCTTAAGGAAGCTCTTCTCTTAGTATAACCAGACTACTCACTGTATTATAAGCCTAGCACTTGTTCTCAATACTTCTCTACTAAGTAAGCACTCTCGTACTAAGTAAAGCACTACATCTACTTACCACCCCTGTGAATACCCACTTCCCTTAAAGGTATACCACTCCCTTATACTGTTCTAGCATGTCAAGCGGTAGATTACTGGTGTCGTCTCCAGTTCAGCTGGTCAATCTGGGCATCTTGAGACAATGCTACAATTGTCTCATGTACACAGACAACCCTCTCCTCCTCCCAACAAACACAAATACATGTGAGAGATGCAACTATATAGCCAAACTGGAGGCTGAACTCTCTCAACTCAGGGCTGGCATGACCAGGCAGGAGGAGATGGCAACCACACACACAACAATCCCAGTCCCACATAGACCTACCACAACTGCAAACCAAACACATAAAACACAAAGACATACTCGGAGGCTCTAATAAAAAACTTACCAAAACAACAGAGGCTCCCAAAGCAGACATCCAAAAATCCACCACCTCAAAACAAAACACATGCAACACATACTTCAATAAATCAGTGTGTCGACCAATCGCAGCCCTTAAGGCCAAACACCTTGCCTGATACACTAGTAATAGGTGACTCCATAGTCAGACACACTGATGTCCCACTGACCAGGCTGAACAAGGAGAAGGTGACTGTGAGCTGTCTATCGGGAGCTAGGATCCGCCACATAACACACGCACTCAGGTCACTCCAAAGCAAGTACAAATATGACTCCGTCATTGTCCATGCTGGTGTGAATGACCTGAGACATACCTCCCTGGACTACATGAAAAGAGACATAGAGGAGCTCTCCGATTATGTAGCCCAGGCTGGTATGACCCTGACCCTGAGCAGCATCTTGCCCTCACCAAGAATGATACCACAATACAAACACAAGATGATCAGCTTTAACAATTGGCTCAAGTACTGGTGTCATTCTAAGGGGATCCAATGTCTGTCTGCCTGGGATGATATGTTGGACAAGCCACGCTGCTTCACAAGGGATGGCTTACACCTGTCACCACTGGGCTTCCGGATATTGGCTAAGGCTCTTGCCACTCCCATAGTGCCTTTTTTAGGCAAGGCTCAAAAGACAAACCCACCTCCTTAGAAAACAAAAATGGAAAAAAACTAAGGGTAATGCTCAACGCCAGAAGTCTAAATCTCAAGATGCAGGCACTTGATGCACTCCTCAGCATGGAGAACATCGATGTCTGTGCAGTAACTGAAACCTGGTTCAAGGCTCCTGAGAGCACCACAGCGCTACCAGGCTATACCTCGTATCATGCTTTTCGGCCCCAAAACCCGGGCCGAACCACAAAGGGAGGGGGAGTGTCCATATTCATAAAGGACACCCACACCTCCAGGTTAGTAGCAACACATGAAGCATCAGAGACCATACAGGTGCAACTAACCATAGGCAAAACTGCTATACAACTGGTAGCATGTTACAGACCACCCTCCCAATCTCAAGAACCCCACTCAGCCTTCCTGAAGACATTGGAGGATATGAATGTATCACAGAATACCATCATACTGGGAGACTTTGACTACCCAAACATAGATTGGGTACATTATTCTAGCCCTAATACCCTAGACCAAAGGTTCCTGGAATTCATAAATTCAAATGCACTGGAACAACTAGTCACCTCTCCCACTAGGGGAGATAATATACTAGACCTGATCATCACAAACATGGGGACAAAATGCTCCACACTGGAAGTATACCCCTCACTAGTGAGATCTGACCACAAGCTAATCACCCTGGATATACATATCCCACCTCCACCCCCAGCACAAAAGACCACAGTGAAAAACTTCTCAAAAGCAGACTTCACTCTTCTTAAGACTGAGATGGTATCCTTTAAGCCCACTGTGCCAGTGGATACCACATCCCACAATGCCGAATCCTTCACAAATGCTTTCTATGGACATCTCCAAGAATGCATGGATCATGCAATCCCAAACAAATCCAAGTCCCTCTCCACCAAATGTAAGCGTCCTGTCTGGTGGACCTCAGCCATAAACAAATTGTATAACAAAGAAGGAAGCTACTGCACGTCAGAGCGAAATCCCATGAAGGGAAGACATCTCTGATCAACATTAGCAGAAAACTACGTTCTCTCATAAAAACATCCAAGGCAAACTTTGAGAGAAAAATCGCTAAGGACACTAAAGATAACCACAAAGCCTTCTTCAGCTATGTTAGAAACCTGGGCGGAAACCCTCAGATATGCTCAGAGTTAGTTCACAACAACAAAAAATACACTGAACCCACAGATATTGCTAACATTCTGGCTGACGGGTTCAGTGCAAATTTCTCGCCTCCTTCACCCCCAAAAGAAGAAATACTTATCCCAGCTGAATGTAATCTCCCTGTCATCTCAGATGTCCAAGTGAGAACCGCCCTAAACAAAGCAAAAAACACAGCATCAATGGGACCTGACAGTATCCCGGGGTGCGTGTTACATGAACTCCAAGAGGAGCTAAACCCACACATAAAAATGCTATTTAACCTTAGCCTTACTTCGAGATATGTACCTGAACACTGGCGTACAGCAACAGTGGTCCCACTCCACAAGGGGGGTGCCACTACAGACCCTGGAAACTACCGACCCATAAGCTTGACTAGCCTGGTCTGCAAAGCTATGGAAATAATCATTATGGAACTCATAAACGGAGACATAGGGAACCTACAGACGCTTGACCGCATCCAGTTCGGCTTTGTAAAGGGCAGATCCTGCCTTTTAAACCTGGTTGACTTTTTCGAAACAGTCACTAGAGCCATTGATGAGGGCAAAGCAGTCCATACAGCATACCTGGACTTGGCTAAGGCCTTCGACACAATACCCCACTCAGGCATCATAGATAAGCTAAACAGCTTAAAAGTAAACTCGTATGTCACTAGATGGGTTGCAAACTGGCTAAAGGACAGAACCCATAAAGTTAAAATCGCTGGAGCAATGTCAGACTCAAAGCCAGTCACAAGTGGTGTCCCACAGGGATCTGTCCTGGGACCCCTCTTGTTCGGCATTTATTTCTCAGATGTTAAAGCAAACATGGGAGGGCTGTGGCTGGCAAAGTTCGCAGATGACTGCAAACTAGGCGCCATAGTCGATACACCAGCAGATACACACATCCTACAAAAAGGCCTCACTGAAACGGACAACTGGTGCCATAGTCACGGCCTTAAACTAAATGCCAAAAAATGTATAGTCATCCCTTTTGGAAAAAACAAAGTACCCACAAATTATCACATAGACAGCAACCCACTGAGTACGGAAAAAGTAATCAGAGACCTAGGGACCCAAGTAGACAGCGACCTCTCATTTGACACCCACGTTGCCAAAGTGGTTAGAAAAACATTCTACCTTGCACACCTCATCATGAAGGGTTTCACATCCAGATCCAAGGATGTCATTGTACCCTATATTCCTCCCTCATCAGACCCATGATTGAGTACAATGCCCCATTTGGTATGTACCTCACCTGGCACTTGCAACAGCTGGAGAGACCACAAAAGTACCTCACCAAAAGGATCAAGGGTCTCCAACATATGTCTTATTCTGCCAGACTAAAGAAACTTCAGCTCTATTCAGTAGCATACCACCTGCTCAGAGGTGATCTCTGCCTGACGTACAAGGCCATGTCCAATCAGGATCTGATGGACATGCTCCACCTCAAAAAATCCAAATCCATCAGGACCACGAGAGCTAAAGACTTAAACCTCGGCACAAGTATGAATAGGATATGCTGGAGGGATAGATTCATAACCCAAAGGCTTCCCATGCTTTGGAACAGGATCCCAATTCGTATTAGGCAGAGCCCCTCACTGACTCTCTTCAAGAGAAATCTTGATGAGTAGATGGGAGATCGTAAGTTTACCCCAGGGGTCACATCTGTGTCATTGCTAGACAGGGGCACAGTAAACTAATTATATTATATAAGGGGACCTTCACTGTGTCACTACTAGACAGAGGCACAGTATTCTAGATTTATTCTGTACATTTTTGTACCATTTCATGGGGTGGCAAAAGCCACATCACTATGGCTAGGCTTACAAATGCCCCGGGTCAGATAGCCTAGTACTATACTATGAAACTATGAAACTATAAATTAAAATATAGAAAGAGGGAAGGTATAGAAAGAAGAGCAGTAGGACAAAGTAACTATATAAAGAGGGAGGGTATAAAATGAAGAGTAGTAGGATAAAGTAAATAGATAAAAAGGGAGGGTATAGAAAGAAGAGCAGGAGGATAAAGTAAATGATAAAAAGAGGGAGGGAATAGAAAGAAGAGCAGTAGGATAAAGTAAATATATAAAGAGGGAGGGTATAGAAAGAAGAGCAGATTGGATAAAGTAAATGATATAAAGAGGGAGGGTATAGAAAAAAGAGCAGTAGCATAAAGTAAATATATAAAGAGGGAGGGTAGAGAAAGAAGAGCAGTAGTATAAAGTAAAAGATATAAAGAGGGCGGGTATAGAAAGAAGAGCAGTAGAATAAAGTAAATTATATAAAGAGGGAGGATATAGAAGGAAGAGCAGTAGGATAAAGTAAATATATAAAGAGAGAGGGTATAGAAAGAAGAGAAGATTGGATAAAGTAATTATATAAAGAGGGAGGGTATAGAAAAATGAGCAGTGGGATAAAGTAAATTATATAAAGAGAGATGGTATAGAAAGAAGAGCAGTAGGATAAAGTAATTATATAAAGAGTGAGGGTATAGAAAGAAGAGCAGATTGGATAAAGTAAATTATATAAAGAGGGAGGGTATAGAAAGAAGAGCAGTAGGATAAAGTAAATGATATAAAGAGGGGGTATAGAAAGAAGAGCAGATTGGATAAAGTAAATATATAAAGAGTGAGGGTATAGAAAGAAGAGCAGTAGGATAAAGTAAATATATAAAGAGGGAGGGTATAGAAAGAAGAGCAGTAGGATAAAGTAAATATATAAAGAGGGAGGGTATAGAAAGAAGAGCATATTGGATAAAGTAAATTACACAAACAGGGAGGGTATAGAAAGAAGAGCAGTAGGATAAAGTAAATGATATAAAGAGGGAGGGTAGAGAAAGAAGAGGAGAAGGATAAACTAAATATATAAAAAGGGAGGGTAGAGAAAGAAGAGCAGTGGGACAAAGTAAATTATATAAAGAGGGGGGTATAGAAAGAAGAGCAGTAGGATAAAATACATTATAGTATAAACTAAATATATAAACAGGGAGGGTATAGAAAGAAGAGCAGTAGGATAAAGTAA
Organism: Protopterus annectens; assembly: GCF_019279795.1. Classification (NCBI taxonomy): domain Eukaryota; kingdom Metazoa; phylum Chordata; order Ceratodontiformes; family Protopteridae; genus Protopterus; species Protopterus annectens. The sequence continues at coordinate 1,513,652,447 of NC_056745.1, forward strand.
ATGATATAAAGAGGGAGGGTATAGAAAGAACAGCAGTAGGATAAAGTAAATTATATAAAGAGGGGGTATAGAAAGAAGAGCAGTAGGATAATGTAAATTATATAAAGAGAGGGTATAGAAAGAAGAGCAGTAGGATAAAGTAAATATATAAACAGGGAGGGTATAGAAAGATGAGCAATAGGATAAAGTAAATTATATAAAGAGGGAGGGTATAGAAGGAAGAGCAGTAGGATAAAGTAAATATATAAAGAGGGAGGGAATAGAAAGAAGAACAGTAGGATAAAGTAAACATTGAAATAGGGAGGGTATAGAAAGAAGAGCAGTAGGATAAAGTAAATATATAAAAAGGGAGGGTATAGAAAGAAGAAAAGTAGGATAAAGTAAATTATATAAAGAGGGAGGGTACACAAAGAAGAGCAGTAGTAGAAAGTTGAAATATAAAGAGAGGGTATAGAAAGAAAAGTAGTAGGATAAAGTAAATATATAAAGAGGGAGAGTATAGAAAAAAGAGCAGTAGTATAAAGTAAATTATATAAAGACGTAGAGTATAGAAAGAAGAGCAGTAGGATAAAGTAAATATATAAAGAGGGAGGGTATAGAAAGAAGAGCAGTAGGATAAAGTAAATATATAAAGAGGGAGGGTATAGAAAGAAAAGCAGTAGGATAAAGTAAATGATATAAAGAGGGGGGGGTATAGAAAGAATAGCAGTAGGATAAAGTAAATGAAATAAAGAGGGAGGGTATAAAATGAAGAGTAGTAGGATAAAGTAAATAGATAAAAAGGGAGGGTATAGAAAGAAGAGCAGTAGGATAAAGTAAATGGTAAAAAGAGGGAGGGTATAGAAATACCAGAAGCAGGATAAAGTAAATATATAACGAGGGAGGGTATAGAAAGAAGAGCAGATTGGATAAAGTAAATGATATAAAGAGGGAGGGTATAGAAAAAAGAGCAGTAGCATAAAGTAAATATATAATGAGGGAGAGTATAGATAGAAGAGCAGTAGGATAAATTAACTTATATAAAGAGGGAGGGTAGAGAAAGAAGAGCAGTAGAATAAAGTAAAAGATATAAAGAGGGAGGGTATAGAAAGAAGAGCAGAAGAATAAAGTAAATTATATAAAGAGGGAGGATATAGAAGGAAGAGCAGTAGGATAAAGTAAATATATAAAGAGGGAGGGTATAGAAAGAAGAGCAGTAGGATAACGTAAATATATAAAGAGGGAGGGTAGAGAAAGAAGAGCAGTAGGATAAAGTAAATATATAAAGAGAGAGGGTATATAAAGAGGAGCAGTAGGATAGAGGAAATATATAAGGAGGGATGGTATAGAAAGAAGAGAAGATTTGATAAAGTAATTATATAAAGAGGGAGGGTATAGAAAAAAGAGAAGTAGGATAAAGTAAATTATAAAAAGAGGGAGGGTATAGAAAGAAGAGCAGATTGGATAAAGTAAATTATATAAAGAGGGAGGGTATAGATAGAAGAGCAGACTGGAAAAAGTAAATTATATAAAGAGGGAGGGGATAGAAAGAAGAGCAGATTGGATAAAGTAAATGATATAAAGAGGGAGTGAATAGAAAGAAGAGCAGTATGATAAACTAAATTAAATAAAGAGGAAGGGTATAGAATGAAGAGCAGATTGGGTAAAGTAAATATATATAGAGAGAGGGTATAGAAAGAAGAGCAGTAGGATAAAATACATTATATAAAGGGGGAGGGTATAGAAAGAAGAGCATATTGGATAAAGTAAATTACACAAACAGGGAGGGTATAGAAAGAAGAGCAGTAGGATAAAGTAAATGATATAAAGTGGGTGGGTATAGAAAGAAGAGGAGAAGGATAAACTAAATATATAAACAGGGAGGGTATATAAAGAAGAGCAGTAGGATAATGTAAATTATATAAAGAGAGGGTATAGAAAGAAGAGCAGTAGGATAAAGTAAATGTATAAAGAGAGAGGGTATAGAAAGAAGAGCAGTAGGATAAAGTAAATGATATAAAGAGGGAGGTTATAGAAAGAAGAGCAGTAGGATAAAGTAAATATATAAAAAGGGAGGGTATAGAACGAAGAAAAGTAGGATAAAGTAAATTATATAAAGAGGGAGAGTATAGAAAGAACAGCAGTAGGATAAAGTAACCATATAAAGAGGGAGGGTATAGAAAGAAGAGCAGTAGGATAAAGTAAATTATATAAAAAGGGAGGGTATAGAAAAAAGAGTAATAGGATAAAGTAAATTATATAAAGCAGGAGGGTATAGAAAGAAGAACAGTAGGATAAAGTAAATATATAAAGAGTGCCGGTATAGAAAGAAGAGCAGTAGGATAAAGTAAATATATAAAGAGGGAGGGTATAGAAAGAAGAGCAGTAGGATAAAGTAAATCATATAAAGAGGGAGCGCATAGAAAAAAGACCAGTAGACTAAAGCAAATTATATAAAGAGGGAGGGTATAGAAAGAAGAGCAGTAGGATAAAGTAAATTACATAAAGAGGGAGGGTAAAGAAAGAAGAGCAGATTGGATAAAGTAAATGATATAATGAGGGAGGGTATCGAAAGAAGAGCATTAGGATAAAGTAAATATATAAAGAGGGAGGGTATAGAAAGTAAAGCAATAGGATATAGTAAATTATATAAAGAGGGAGGGTATAGAAAGAAGAGCAGATTGGATAAAGTAAATTATATAAAGAGGGGGGTATAGAAAGAAGAGCAGTAGGATAAAGTAAATATATAAAGAGGGTGGGTATAGAAAGAAGAGCAGTAGGATAAAGAAATTATATAAAGAGGGAGGGTATAGAAAGAAGAGCGGTAATAGAAAGTAAAAATATAAAGAGGGAGGGTATAGAAAGTAGAGTAGTAGGATAAAGTAAATGTATAAAGAGGGAGGGTATAGAAAAAAGAGCAGAAGGATAAAGTAAATATATAAAGAGGGAGGGTATAGAAAGAAGAGCAGATTGGATAAAGTAAATATATAAAGAGAAAGGGGATAGAAAAAAGAGCAGTAAGATAAAGTAAACATATAAAGAGAGAGTGTATATAAAGAAGAGCAGTAGGATAAAGTAAATTATATAAAGAGGGAAGGTATAGAAAGAAGAGCAGTTTTGATAAAGTGAATATATAAAGAGGGGTGTATAGAAAGAAGAGCAGTAGGATAAATTAAATATATAAAGAGAGAGTGTATAGAAAGAAGAGCAGTAGGATAAAGTCAATTATATAAAGAGGGAGGGTACAGAAAGAAGAGAAGTAGAATAAAGTAAATTATATAAAGAGGGAGGGTATAGAAAGAAGAGCAGTAGGATAAAGCAAATATATAAAGAGGGAGGGTATAGAAAGATGAGCAATAGGATAAAGTAAATTATATAAAGATGGAGGGTATAGAAAGAAGAGCAGTAGGATAAAGTAAATATATAAAGAGGGAGGGTATAGAAGGAAGAGCAGTAGGATAAAGTAAATGACATAAAGAGGGAGGTTATAGAAAGAAGAGCAGTAGGATAAAGTAAATATATAAAGGGGGAGGGTATAGAAAGAAGAGCAGTAGGATCAAGTAAATTATATAACAAGGGAGGATATAGAAATAAAAGAGCAGTAGGATAATGTAAATTATATAAAGAGAGGGTATAGAAAGAAGAGCAGTAGGATAAAGTAAATATATAAAGAGGGAGGGTATAGAAAGATGAGCAATAGGATAAAGTAAATTATATAAAGATGGAGGGTATAGAAAGAAGAGCAGTAGGATAAAGTAAATATATAAAGAGGGAGGGTATAGAAGGAAGAGCAGTAGGATAAAGTAAATGACATAAAGAGGGAGGTTATAGAAAGAAGAGCAGTAGGATAAAGTAAATATATAAAGAGGGAGGGTATAGAAAGAAGAGCAGTAGGATAAAGTAAATTATATAACAAGGGAGGGTATAGAAAAAAGAGCAGTAGGATAAAGTAAATTATATAAAGGGGGGTATAGAAAGAAGAGCAGTAGGATAAAGTAAATATATAAAGAGGGAGGGAATAGAAAGAAGAGCAGTAGGATAAAGTAAATTATATAAAGAGGGAGGGTATAGAAAGAAGAGCAGTAGGATAAAGTAAATATAAAGAGGGAGGGTATAGAAAGAAGAGCAGTAGGATAAAGTAAATATATAAAGAGGGAGGGTATAGAAAGAAGAGCAGTAGGATAAAGTAAATATATAAAGAGGGAGGGTATAGAAAGAAGAGCAGTAGGATAAAGTAAATATATAAAGAGGAAGGTATAGAAAGAAGAGCAGTAGGATAAAGTAAATATATAAAGAGGAGGGTATAGAAAGAAGAGCAGTAGGATAAAAGTAAATATATAAAGAGGGAGGGTATAGAAAGAAGAGCAGTAGGATAAAGTAAATTATATAAAGACGGACGGTATAGAAAAAAGAGCAGTAGGATAAAGTAAATATATAAGGAGGGAGGGTATAGAAAGAAGAGCAGTAGGATAAAGTAAATATATAAAGAGGGAGGGTATAGAAAGAAGAGCAGTAGGATAAAGTAAATTATATAAAGAGGGAGGTATAGAAAGAAGAGCAGTAGGATAAAGTAAATTATATAAAGAGGGAGGGTATAGAAAGAAGAGCAGTAGGATAAAGTAAATATATAAAGAGGGAGGGTATAGAAAGAAGAGCAGTAGGATAAAGAAAATTATATAAAAGAGGGAGGGTATAGAAAGAAGAGCAGTAGGATAAAGTAAATATATAAAGAGGGAGGGTATAGAAAAAAAGAGCAGATTGGATAAAGTAAATGATATGAAGAGGGAGCGTATAGAAAGAAGAGCAGTAGGATAAAGTAAATGATATAAAGAGGGAGTGTATAGAAAGAAGAGCAGTAGGATAAAGTAAATTATATAAAGAGGAAGGTATAGAAAGAAGAGCAGTAGGATAAAGTAAATTATATAAAGAGGGAGGGTATAGAAAGAAGAGCAGTAGGATAAAGTAAATATATAAAGAGGGAGGGTATAGAAAGAAGAGCAGTAGGATAAAGTAAATATATAAAGAGGGAGGTTATAGAAAGAAGAGCAGTAGGATAAAGTAAATATATAAAGAGGGAGGGTATAGAAAGAAGAGCAGTAGGATAAAGTAAATATATAAAGAGTTAGGGTAAAGAAAGAAGAGCAGTAGAATAAAGTAAATATATAAAGAGGGAGGCTATAGAAAGAAGAGTAGTAGGATAAAGTAAATATATAAAGAGGGAGGGTATAGAAAGAAGCGCAGTAGGATAAAGTAAACTATATAAAGAGGGGGGTATAGAAAGAAGAACAGCAGGATAAAGTAAATTATATAAAGAATGGGGCATAGAAAGAAGAGCAGATTGGATAAAGTAAACTATATAAAGAGGGGGGTATAGAAAGAAGAGCAGTAGGATAAAGTAAATATATAAAGAGGGAGGGTACAAAAAGAAGAGCAGTAGGATAAAGTAAATATATAAAGAGGAGGGTATAGAAAGAAGAGCAGTAGGATAAAGTAAATATATAAAGAGGGAGGGTATAGAAAGAAGAGCAGTAGGATAAAGTAAATTATATAAAGAGGGAGGGTATAGAAAGAAGAGCAGTTTTGATAAAGTGAATATATAAAGAGGGAGTGTATAGAAAGAAGAGCAGTAGGATAAAGTCAATTATATAAAGAGAGGGGGTACAGAAAGAAGAGAAGTAGAATAAAGTAAATTATATAAAGAGGGAGGGTATAGAAAGAAGAGCAGTAGGATAAAGTAAATATATAAAGAGGGAGGGTATAGAAAGAAGAACAGTAGGATAAAGTAAATTATATAAAGAAGGCAGGTATAGAAAGAAGAGCAGTAGGATAAAGTAAATATATAAAGAGGAAGGGTATAGAAAGAAGAGCAGTAGGATAAAGTAAATATATAAAGAGGGAGTGGATAGAAAGGATAAAGTAATTATATAAAGAGGGAGGGTATGGAAAAAAGAGCAGTAGGATAAAGTAAATTATATAAAAGGGATGGTATAGACAGAAGAGCAGTAGGATAAAGTAGTTATATAAAGAGGGAGGGTCCAGAAAGAAGAGCAGTAGGATAAAGTAAATATATAAAGAGGGAGGATATAGAAAGAAGAGTAGATTGGATAAAGTAAATTATATAAAGAGGGAGGAGATAGAAAGAAGAGCCGATTGGATAAAGTAAACAATATAAAGAGGGAGTGTATAGAAAGAAGAGCAGTAGGATAAAGTCAATTATATAAAGAGGGAGGGTATAGAAAGAAGAGCAGATTGGATAAAGTAAATTATATAAAGAGTGATGGTGTAGAAACAAAAGCAGGTTGGATAAAGTAAACTATATAAAGAGGGAGGAGATAGAAAGAAGAGCCGATTGGATAAAGTAAACAATATAAAGAGGGAGTGTATAGAAAGAAGAGCAGATTGGATAAAGTAAATATATAAAGAGGGAGAGTATAGAAAGAAGAACAGTACGATAAAATAAATTATATAAAGAGGGAGGGTATAGAAAGAATAGCAGACTGGATAAAGTAAATGATATAAAGAGGGAGGGTATAGAAAGACGAGCAGTAGGATAAAGTAAATGATATAAAGCAGGAGGGTATAGAAAGAAGAGGAGAAGGATAAACTAAATATATAAACAGGGAGGGTAGAGAAAGAAGAGCAGTAGGATAAAGTAAATTATATAAAGAGGGAGGGTATAGAAACAAGAGCAGTAGGATAAAGTAATTATATAAAGAGGGAGGGTATAGAAAGAAGAGCAGTAGGATAAAGTAAATTATATAAAGGGGGTATAGAAAGAAGAGCAGATTGGATAAAGTAAATTATATAAAGAGGGAGGGTATAGAAAGAAGATCAGTTGGATAAAGTAAATGATATAAAGAGGGAGGGTATAGAAAGAAGAGCAGTAGGATAAAGTAAATATTTAAAGAGGGAGGGTGTAGAAAGAAGAGCATTAGGATAAAGTAAATATATAAAGAGGGAGGGTATAGAAAGAAGAACAGTAGGATAAAGTAAATATATAAAGAGGGAGGGTATAAAAAGAAGAGCAGTAGGATAAAGTAAATATTTAAAGAGGGAGGGTGTAGAAAGAAGAGCATTAGGATAAAGTAAATATATAAAGAGAGAGGGTATAGAAAGAAGAGCAGTAGTAGAAAGTAAAAATATAAAGAGGGGGTATAAAAAGAAGAGTAGTAGGATAAAGTAAATTATATTAAGAGGGAGGTCATAGAAAGAAGAGCAGATTGGATAAAGTAAATGATATAAATAGGGAGGGTATAGAAAGAAGAGCAATAAGATAAAGTAAATTATATAAAGAGGGAGGGTATAGAAAGAAGAGCAGTAGTAGAAAGTAAAAATATAAAAAGGGAGGGTATAGAAAGAAGAGTAGTAGGATAAAGTAAATATATAAAGTGGGAGGGTATAGAAAGAACAGCAGTAGGATAAAGTAAATTATTTAAAAAGGGAGGGTATAGAAAGAAGAGCAGTAGGATAAAATAAATATATAAAAAGGGAAAGTATAGAAAGAAGAGCAGTAGAATGAAGTAAATTATATAAAGAGGGAGGTTATAGAAAGAAGAGCAGTAGGATAAAGTTAATATATAAAGAGGGAGGGTACAGAAAGCAGAGCAGTAGGATAAAGTAAATATATAAAGTGGGAGGGTATAGAAAGAAGAGCAGTAGGATAAAATAAATATATAAAAGGGAAAGTATAGAAAGAAGAGCAGTAGAATGAAGTAAATTATATAAAGAGGGTGGTTATAGAAAGAAGAGCAGTAGGATAAAGTTAATATATAAAGAGGGAGGGTACAGAAAGCAGAGCAGTAGGATAAAGTAAATATATAAAGTGGGAGGGTATAGAAAGAAGAGCAGATTGGATAAAGTAAATATATAAAGAGAAAGGGAATAGAAAGAAGAGCAGTAGTATAAAATAAATTATATAAAGAAGGAGGGTATAGAAAGAAGAGCAAATAAAGTAAATTATATAAAGAGGGAGGGTATAGAATGGAAGAGCAGTAGGATAAAGTAAATAATATAAAGCGGGAGGGTATAGAAAGAAGAGGAGAAGGATAAACTAAATATATAAACAGGGAGGGTAGAGAAAGAAGAGCAGTAGGATAAAGTAAATTATATAAAGAGGGAGGGTATATAATGAAGAGCAGTAGGATAATGTAAATTATATAAAGAGAGGGTATAGAAAGAAGAGAAGTAGGTTAAAGCAAATATATAAAGAGGGAGGGTATATAAAGAGGAGCAGTAGGATAAAGTAAATGATATTAAGGGGGAGGGTATAAAAAAAGAGCAGTACGATAAACTAAGTTATATAAAGAGGGGTATAGGAAGAAGAGCAGTAGGATAAAGCAAATATATAAGAGGGACGGTGCAGAAAGATGAGCAGTAGGATAATGTAAATGATATAAAGAAGGAGGGTACAGAAAGAAGAGCAGATTGGATAAAGAAAATTATATAAAGAAGGAGGGTATAGAAAGAAGAGCAGTAGGATAAAGTAAATATATAAAGGGGGAGGGTACAGAAAAAAGAGCAGTAGGATAAAGTAAATTATATAAAGGGGGTATAGAAAGAAGAGCAGATTGGATAAAGTAAATTATATAAAGAGGGAGGGTATAGAAAGAAGATCAGTTGGATAAAGTAAATGATATAAAGAGGGAGGGTATAGAAAGAAGAGCAGTAGGATAAAGTAAATATTTAAAGAGGGAGGGTGTAGAAAGAAGAGCAGTAGGATAAAGTAAATATGTAAGAGGAGGGTAGGGAAAGAAAGAAGAACAGTAGGATAAAGTAAATATATAAAGAAGGAGGGTATAAAAAGAAGAGCAGTAGGATAAAGTAAATATATAAAGAGAGAGGGTATAGAAAGAAGAGCAGTAGTAAAAAGTAAAAATATAAAGAGGGGGTATAAAAAGAAGAGTAGTAGGATAAAGTAAATTATATTAAGAGGGAGGTCATAGAAGGAAGAGCAGATTAGATAAAGTAAATGATATAAAGAGGGAGGGTATAGAAAGAAGAGCAATAAGATAAAGTAAATTATATAAAGAGGGAGGGTATAGAAAGAATAGCAGTAGTAGAAAGTAAAAATATAAAAAGGGAGGGTATAGAAAGAAGAGTAGTAGGATAAAGTAAATATATAAAGAGGGAGGGTATAGAAAGAACAGCAGTAGGATAAAGTAAATTATTTAAAAAGGGAGGGTATAGAAAGAAGAGCAGTAGGATAAAATAAATATATAAAAAGGGAAAGTATAGAAAGAAGAGTAGTAGGATGAAGTAAATTATATAAAGAGGGAGGTTATAGAAAGAAGAGCAGTAGGATAAAGTTAATATATAAAGAGGGAGGGTACAGAAAGCAGAGCAGTAGGATAAAGTAAATATATAAAGTGGGAGGGTATAGAAAGAAGAGCAGTAGGATAAAATAAATATATAAAAAGGGAAAGTATAGAAAGAAGAGCAGTAGGATGAAGTAAATTATATAAAGAGGGAGGTTATAGAAAGAAGAGCAGTAGGATAAAGTTAATATATAAAGAGGGAGGGTACAGAAAGCAGAGCAGTAGGATAAAGTAAATATATAAAATGGGAGGGTATAGAAAGAAGAGCAGATTGGTTAAAGTAAATATATAAAGAGGAAGGGAATAGAAAGAAGAGCAGTAGGATAAAATAAATTATATAAAGAAGGAGAGTATAGAAAGAAGAGCAAATAAAGTAAATTATATAAAGATGGAGGGTATAGAATGGAAGAGCAGTAGGATAAAGTAAATAATATAAAGCGGGAGTGTATAGAAAGAAGAGGAGAAGAATAAACTAAATATATAAACAGGGAGGGTAGAGAAAGAAGAGCAGTAGGATAAAGTACATTATATAAAGAGGGAGGGTATATAATGAAGAGCAGTAGGATAATGTAAATTATATAAAGAGAGGGTATAGAAAGAAGAGAAGTAGGTTAAAGTAAATTATATAAAGAGGGAGGGTGTAGAAAGAAGAGCAGTAGGATAAACTAAATATATAAAGAGGGAGGGTATAAAAAGAAGAACAGTAGGATAAAGTAAATACATAAAAAGGGGGGTATAGAAAGAAGAGCATTAGGATAAAGTAAATATATATAAAGGGAGGGTATAGAAAGCAGAAAAGTAGGATAAAGTAAATTTTATAAAGACAGAGGGTATAGAAAGAAAAGCAGCTGTAGAATGTATAAATATAAAGAGGGCGGGTATAGAAAGAAGAGTAGTAGGATAAAGTCAATATATAAAGAGGGAGGGTATAGAAAGAAGCGCAGTAGGATAAAGTAAATTATATAAAGAGGGCGGGTATAGAACGAAGAGCATTAGGATAAAGTAAATGATATAAAGAGGGAAGGTATAGAAAGAAGAGCAGTAGGATAAAGTAAATTATGTAAAGAGGGTGGGTATAGAAAGAAGAGCAGTAGGATAAAGTAAATTATACAAAGAGGGAGTGTATAGAAAGAACAGCAGTAGGATAAAGTAAATTATATTAAGAGGGAGGGTATAGAAAGAAGAGCAGTGGGATAAAGTAAATATATAAAGAGGGGGTATAGTAAAAACAGCAGTAGGATAAAGTAAATTATATAAAGAGGGAGGGTAAAGAAAGAAGAGCAGATTGGATAAAGTAAATTATAGAACGAGGGAAGGTATAGAAAGAAGAGCAGATTGGATAAAGTAAATATATAAAGGGGAGGGCACAGAAAAAAGAGCAGTAGGATAAAGTAAATTATATAAAGGGGGTATAGAAAGAAGAGCAGATTGGATAAAGTAAATTATATAAAGAGGGAGGGTATAGAAATAAGATCAGTTGGATAAAGTAAATGATATAAAGAGGGAGGGTATAGAAAGAAGAGCAGTAGGATAAAGTAAATATTTAAAGAGGGAGGGTATAGAAATAAGAGCAGTAGGATAAAGTAAATATGTAAAGAGGGAGGGTATAGAAAGAAGAACAGTAGGATAAAGTAAATATATAAAGAGGGAGGGTATAAAAAGAAGAGCAGTAGGATAAAGTAAATATATAAAGAGAGAGGGTATAGAAAGAAGAGTCGTAGTAGAAAGTAAAAATATAAAGAGGGGGTATAAAAAGAAGAGTAGTAGGATAAAGTAAATTATATTAAGAGGGAGGTCATAGAAAGAAGAGCAGATTGGATAAAATAAATGATATAAAGAGGGAGGGTATAGAAAGAAGAGCAATAAGATAAAGTAAATTATATAAAGAGGGAGGGTATAGAAAGAAGAGCAGTAGTAGAAAGTAAAAATATAAAAAGGGAGGGTATAGAAAGAAGAGTAGTAGGATAACGTAAATATATAAAGAGGGAGGGTATAGAAAGAACAGCAGTAGGATAAAGTAAATTATTTAAAAAGGGAGGGTATAGAAAGAAGAGCAGTAGGATAAAATAAATATATAAAAAGGGAAAGTATAGAAAGAAGAGCAGTAGGATGAAGTAAATTATATAAAGAGGGAGGTTATAGAAAGAAGAGCAGTAGGATAAAGTTAATATATAAAGTGGGAGGGTATAGAAAAAAGAGCAGTAGGATAAAATAAATATATAAAAAGGGAAAGTATAGAAAGAAGAGCAGTAGGATAAAGTAAATATTTAAAGAGGGAGGGTATAGAAAGAAGAGCAGTAGGATAAAGTAAATATGTAAAGAGGGAGGGTATAGAAAGAAGAACAGTAGGATAAAGTAAATATATAAAGAGGGAGGGTATAAAAAGAAGAGCAGTAGGATAAAGTAAATATATAAAGAGAGAGGGTATAGAAAGAAGAGTCGTAGTAGAAAGTAAAAATATAAAGAGGGGGTATAAAAAGAAGAGTAGTAGGATAAAGTAAATTATATTAAGAGGGAGGTCATTGAAAGAAGAGCAGATTGGATAAAATAAATGATATAAAGAGGGAGGGTATAGAAAGAAGAGCAATAAGATAAAGTAAATTATATAAAGAGGGAGGGTATAGAAAGAAGAGCAGTAGTAGAAAGTAAAAATATAAAAAGGGAGGGTATAGAAAGAAGAGTAGTAGGATAAAGTAAATATATAAAGAGGGAGGGTATAGAAAGAACAGCAGTAGGATAAAGTAAATTATTTAAAAAGGGAGGGTATAGAAAGAAGAGCAGTAGGATAAAATAAATATATAAAAAGGGAAAGTATAGATAGAAGAGCAGTAGGATGAAGTAAATTATATAAAGAGGGAGGTTATAGAAAGAAGAGCAGTAGGATAAAGTTAATATATAAAGTGGGAGGGTATAGAAAAAAGAGCAGTAGGATAAAATAAATATATAAAAAGGGAAAGTATAGAAAGAAGAGCAGTAGGATGAAGTAAATTATATAAAGAGGGAGGTTATAGAAAGAAGAGCAGTAGGATAAAGTTAATATATAAAGAGGGAGGGTACAGAAAGCAGAGCAGTAGGATAAAGTAAATATATAAAGTGGGAGGGTATAGAAAGAAGAGCAGATTGGATAAAGTAAATATATAAAGAGGAAGGGAATAGAAAGAAGAGCAGTAGGATAAAATAAATTATATAAAGAAGGAGGGTATAGAAAGAAGAGCAAATAAAGTAAATTATATAAAGAGGGAGGGTATAGAATGGAAGAGCAGTAGGATAAAGTAAATAATATAAAGTGGGAGGGTATAGAAAGAAGAGGAGAAGGATAAACTAAATATATAAACAGGGAGGGTAGAGAAAGAAGAGCAGTAGGATAAAGTAAATTATATAAAGAGGGTGGGTATATAATGAAGAGCGGTAGGATAATGTAAATTATATAAAGAGAGGGTATAGAAAGAAGAGAAGTAGGTTAAAGTAAATTATATAAAGAGGGAGGGTTCAGAAAGAAGAACAGTAGGATAAAGTAAATTATATAAAGAAGGAGGGTATAGAAAGAAGAGCAGTAGGATAAAGTAATTATATAAAAAGGGATGGTATAGAATGAAGAGCAGTAGGATAAAGTTATTATATAAAGATGGAGTGTATAGAAAGAAGAGCAGTAGGATAAAGTAAATTATATAAAGAGGGAGGGTATAGAAAGAAGAGCAGTTAGATAAAGTAAATGATATAAAGAGGGAGGGTGTAAAAAGAAGAGCAGTAGGATAAACTAAATATATAAAGAGGGAGGGTATAAAATGAAGAACAGTAGGATAAAGTAAATGCATAAAAAGGGGGGTATAGAAAGAAGAGCATTAGGATAAAGTAATATATATATAAAGGGAGGGTATAGAAAGCAGAAAAGTAGGATAAAGTAAATTTTATAAAGACAGAGGGTATAGAAAGAAAAGCAGTTGTAGAAAGTAAAAATATAAAGAGGGCGGGTATAGAAAGAAGAGTAGTAGGATAAAGTCAATATATAAAGAGGGAGGGTATAGAAAGAAACGCAGTAGGATAAAGTAAATTATGTAAAGAGGGAGGGTATAGAACGAAGAGCAGTAGGATAAAGTAAATGATATAAAGAGGGAAGGTATAGAAAGAAGAGCAGTAGGATAAAGTAAATTATATAAAGAGGGCGGGTATAGAAAGAAGAGCAGTAGGATAAAGTAAATTATACAAAGAGGGAGTGTATAGAAAGAACAGCAGTAGGATAATGTAAATTATATTAAGAGGGAGGGTATAGAAAGAAGAGCAGTGGGATAAAGTAAATATATAAGAGGGGGTATAGAAAAAACAGCAGTAGGATAAAGTAAATTATATAAAGAGGGAGGGTAAAGGAAGAAGAGCAGATTGGATAAAGTAAATTATAGAACGAGGGAAGGTATAGAAAGAAGAGCAGATTGGATAAAGTAAAATATATAAAGAAGGAGGGTATAGAAAGAAGAGCAGTAGGATAAAGTAAATATATAAAGGGGGAGGGTACAGAAAAAAGATCATATTGGATAAAGTAAATTATATAAAGTGGGATGGTATAGAAAGAAGAGCAGTAGGATAAAGTAAATTATATAAAGAGGGAGGGTATAGAAATAAGAGCAGCAGGATAAAGTAAATTATATAAAGAGGGAGTGTATAGAAAGAAGAGCAGTAGGATAAAGTAAATTATATAAAAAGGGAGGGTATAGAAAGAAGAGCAGATTGGATAAAGTAAATGATATAAAGAGGGAGGGTATAGAAAGAAGAGCAGTAGGATAAAGTAAATATATAAAGAGGGAGGGTATAGAAAGAAGGGCATTAGGATAAAGTAAATATATAAAGAGGGCAGGTATAGAAAGAAGAGCAGTAGGATAAAGTAAATTATATAAAGAGGGGGATATAGAAATAAGAGCAGTAGGAAAAAGTAAATTATATAAAGAGGAAGGGTTTAGAAAGAAGAGCAGTAGGATAAAGTAAATTATATAAAAAGGGAGGGTATAGAATGAAGAGCAGTTTGGATAAAGTAAATGATATAAAGAGGGAGGGTATAGAAAGAAGAGCAGTATGATAAAGTAAATTATATAAAGAGGGAGGGTATAGAAAGAAGAGCAATAGGATAAAGTAAATGATATAAAAAGGGAGGGTATAGAAAGAAGAGCAGTAGGATAAAGTAAATGATATAAAAAGGGAGGGTATAGAAAGAAGAGCAGATTGGATAAAGTAAATGATATAAAGATGGAGGGTATAGAAAGAAGGGCAGTAGGATAAAGTAAATATATAAAGAGGGCAGGTATAGAAAGAAGAGCAGTAGGATAAAGTAAATTATATACAGAGGGAGGGTATAGAAATAACAGCAGCAGGATAAAGTAAATTATATAAAGAGGGAGGGTATAGAAAGAAGAGCAGTAGGATAAAGTAAATGATATAAAAAGGGAGGGTATAAAAAAAGAGCAGATTGGATAAAGTAAATGATATAAAGAGGGCAGGTATAGAAAGAAGAGCAGTAGGATAAAGTAAATGATATAAAAAGGGAGGGTATAGAAAGAAGAGCAGATTGGATAAAGTAAATGATATAAAGAGGGAAGGTATAGAAAGAAGAGCAGTATGATAAAGTAAATATATAAAGAGAGAGGGTATAGAAAGAAGAGCAGTAGGATAAAGTACATATATATATAGAGGGAGTGTACAGAAAGAAGAGCAGTATGATAAAGTAAATTATATAAAGAGGGAGGGTATAGAAAGAAGAGCAGTAGGATAAAGTAAATGATATAAAGAGGGAGGGTATAGAAAGAAGAGCAGATTGGATAAAGTAAATGATATAAAGAAGGAGGGTATAGAAAGAAGAGCAGATTGGATCAAGTAAATGATACAAAGAGGGAGGGTATAGAAAGAAGAGCAGTAGGGTAAAGCAAATATATAAAGAGGGAGGGCATAGAAAGAAGAGCAGTAAAATAAAGTAAATTATATAAAGAGGAAAAAGGTCTTAATGATAAGTGTAGTGGAGAAATGGGAATATGGAAATGGAGGAGTTAAGTAGGTTGGTTACAGATACATATAGGGTTACAGGTACATATAGGATTACAGGTACATATAGGGTTACAGGTACATATAGGGTTACAGGTACATATATGGTTGTTATGGTTGTGCAAAATAAGGTCATGTTTGAAGTTCGGAAGAGAGGTATGACTTATAATATGGAGTGGAAGATATATCCTTTATCAACACCATCTCCCTGGCTAGGGATAAAAACAAACTAGTGTCTTCAAACTTCCTTGATTTCTCTAACGTGTTTGACACAGTCTCCCACCCCCTATTGCTGGCCAAAGTCTCTGACCTTAGGTTTTCCACTTCAACTATTTCCTGGTTCTCTGGTTACCTCAGTGACTGACAGCAGTCAGTAATCTGGATCTCCGCACTCTCACCTGCACTTCCAATTAAGATGGGAGTTCCCCAAGTATCTAGTCTTGGCCCCTTACTCTTCAACATCTTTACTAATCTGCTCTATACTTCCTGTCCACAGTCATCACCATTGCTGACACTCTCACTGAACTAAACTCCATTACCCAAAAATCTTCCATATCCATCAAAAATGGGCTTACAACGAATCAGGTAATTCTAAATTCTAAACAGACTAAACTCTTGCTTTTTCTAGCAAAAGCCCCCACACACCTCAAATCTACTTTTTCTATCTCATCTCTCAACAACATTCCAATCACAGCTGAATCAAACACTAAGCTTCTTGGGGTGACCAACTTAAAAGTGACCTTCACCTACACAACTGCATCAAAAAAAAACATCAAAAACTTGGTCTTCTTTATAGATATAAAAAAATTCCTGCCAGACAAAGCCAAAATAACCCTATCCCATGCCTACCTTCTCCCAAGAACTATTTTATGGTTCACAAATCCTCACCAACTTTCAGAATTCACTCTTAACAAAATTAGAAAATACCTATAATAAAGTTGCCAGATTTACTGCTAATCAACTTATGAATCTCACAACTTTCTTTCTCTTAAAAGCTTGTACTGGTTAGAATTCCCCCAGCAGCTACTTCTCTCTCAGCTTCAAATCATTCATTCCATCCTTTATATGCCCTCTTTCTGTCCCAACATCTCCTCACTTTTCTCCCTCTACACCCCTCCCAGGACTTTCTGAAGCACTGACCAAAATTTACTTCAAATTTCAAAAACAAAAAAGGAGAAAATCTCTATAGTTAAACAAAATAGGACAAAACCTCTATAGTTTCTCCCTTAACTCTCTTGGAACAAACTCCGCCCGGATATTCAAAGTACTAAGCAACCTAAAGAATTCAAAGCTGCAACAAAAACCCTTCTAAGAGGTTCCCGGACCTGTCATTGCACACACCCTCCTTAACTGTCTACCATTATCTCCTCAGCAATTTTCTTCCCTTCTAACCCTTTTTTTCTGTCATTCTCAGTCAACAACCTTAACTGTTGAAACTGACTTGTAAATAGCTTTGACTACCTACTAAAACTTTACTTAAATATGTTTATGTCTACACTATTTGTTTAACAAAATATGTAGAGGTTAATATTGATTTCTGACATTCCTTTCAATGTTGCTATGTAGCTACAACCTTTGTAATGTGTTCTTGCTAATGACTGTATATCTTTGTAAAAACCTGGTGCCTTAACATTAGAAACTGTTAACTACAAACTAACTGTTTAAATATTGTATATACTTTGCATATGTGTTAACTGTGGAGCTTTTCTTCCTGTGCCTCTGATGAAATAAGGCGACAGCAAAGTCAGACTAACCCGGGCAACACATGTCAAATAAATAAATAAATAATAAATGTAGGTGCATGATTATTTTTTAATTGGGGGAGTTAAAATGTATCTTGTTGATTAAATCTTGAACTTGTTTTTATCCGATGATTTAAAGCACATAGTTTATGAATACATTTGTCCAGACATGGTAGAGGGATGTTGGGGTAATTGCGTAGACAGGGTTGGCAAAACACAGGAGATATTTTGTAGAGTGTTGCTCCTGGGGTTTCTGAGTGCTTATTAGTTTTAGTACTGTTGGCAGTTAGATTGATGATGGATTTTCAGAAGTGTTTTGGGTGTCCTAGAATTATGCATTATTTTATTCTAAGAGCAGTAGTGCTAGCAGCATTAGTAGAATTGGTGGTATTGATTTAGGGTCTGCATCACAATAATTCTCACACAGTCCGAACACAGGATCATATACTGATATATGTATTTTATTGGCAGACTTGCTGATATCCTTTTGATTATATTATGTCACATTGGTTTATTTTAGTTACATAACTTTTATTTTGTTAACTTAGGTATTCAGGAGAAACTTAAAAAAATGTTTTATGACATCAAAGAGACAATACTAATCATACTTACTGCTCAAAGAGACAAACATTTGTAGAATTTGTAAAACTGAGAACTAATGGGGCCTTTTTCTGTTAGGTATCAGAACAAAATCAATGACAGTAACTTGCATGCATCATTGTAACAGTCATCGAAACATCTTAAGTATCCTTAAATTGTCTACAGTTCATTTATACAGGATGGGGTTATTACCTCTGGTAAGAAAACATATACAAATTGTCTAGTAGTTTATCGAGACATAACTCAGGAAAACAATAGAGAGAGAGATAGAACAAGATATATTGTAGTTTAAAAAAGGGCATCTCAGATGATGGAAGGCAAGACTATCTGTCTTATCTTTATTAATCTTTGTTCCTTCAGATGACCTAACTTGTAAAACTATACGACCAATTTTGGCCTTTCAGAAGTGACCCACCTTGACTTATGTACCTCATATATATTGTAAAAAAAACAAAAAACAAAAACAAAATAGTATTCCTGTATGCCTGAAACATGCATGTTGATATTGTATTCTGTTATTATATGTTGCTATAATATTTTTGTTAACCTCATTTACATATTGTTAGTAATGTAATACTTAAACCACGTTTACTGCTTGTACCTTAATGTTGTTTTTGTTGTGGAGCTTTTCTCCCCAGGTCTTCGGTGAAAACAGATTTTTTCAACCTAGTCAGACACTACCCAGTTAACAAATGTAAATAATTAACTAACTAAATAAATAAATAGATTAGTAGTTGGAACGTAGTCACAAGCAAGTGATAGGTAGGTAGAATCAAGAAAAGTATAGAATTATTCAGTGGGAATCAGTCATTACAGGCTAAAATTCAATGAGGTAAAATTTGAAATAACTAAAACAGAAGAGGGGAAAAAAACTAAAAAGAAAAGAAAGATTGGATGGAAAGAAGGTGAGAATATGTGAGGGATCTGATGCTCCATGTGTAATATGGCAGTGTGGTTTAGTGTACAGAAAAGATTGTGATGATATATAATGAGGAAGCTCAGATGAACAGAATGATTAGAGAGCGCAGAACCTGCGTTAGTCAGTTACAGGCAGACAGACCTAGACTGGTAGGTGACAAGATATGTGTGGAGATAGTGTGAAAAGACAAAAAGACAGACCTAGACTGGTAGGTGACACGATATGTGTGGAGATAGTGTGAAAAGACAGAAGGACAGACCTAGACTGGTAGCTGACAAGATAGGTGTGGAGGTAGTGTGAAAAGACAGAAGGACAGACCTAGACTGGTAGGTAACAAGATATGTGTAGAGATAGTGTGAAAAGACAGAAGGACAGACCTAGACTGGTAGGTGACAAAGTATGTATGGAGATAGTGTGAAAAGACAGAAGGACAGACCTAGAATGGTAGGTGACAAGATATATGTGGAGATAGTGTGAAAAGACAGAAGGACAGATTTAGACTGGTAGGTGACAAGATAAGTGTGGAGATAGTGTGAAAAGATAGAAGGACAGACCTATACTCGTAGGTGACAAGATATTTGTGGAGATAGTGGAAAAAGACAGAAGGACAGACCTAGACTGGTAGGTGACAAGATATGTGTGGAGATAGTGTGAAAAGACTGAAGGACAGACCTAGACCGGTAGGTGACAAGATATGTGTGGAGATAGTGTGAAAAGACAGAAGGACAGACCTAGACTGATAGGTGACAAGATATGGGTGGAAATAGTGTCAAAAGAGAGAAGGAAAGACCTAGACTGGTAGGTGACAAGATATGTGTGGAGATAGTGTGAAAAGACAGAAGGACAGACCTAAACTGGTAGGTGACAAGATATGTGTGGAGATAGTGTGAAAAGACAGAAGGACAGACCTAGACTGGTAGCTGACAAGATATGTGTGGAGATAGTGTGAAAAGAGAGAAGGAAAGACCTAGACTGGTAGGTGACAAGATATGTGTGGAGATAGTGTGAAAAGACAGAAGGACAGAACTAGACTGGTAGGTGACAAGATATGTGTTAAGATAATGTGAAAAGACTTAAAGAAAATAAGGAAGACTAAGCGGAGGGCCAGAACTGGAACAGAAAAGAGGGACACAAGTGGAGTAACAACAGACTATGGTGTGCCCAGAGAAAATCAGGTGAATATTAACGATAGACAGCTAGAACACATGGCTAGATCTGGCCATGCAATACCAAATGTACCAAATACCAAACTGGTAACAGTCCAATATGCAATGCCAACACAAGTGCAGACAGTCTGGCTAAAGGAGTCACTTATCTTGAAAATTTAGCAGCATGTGACTTGAAGCTGACATGGGTGGAGAGGCTATTATTAAATGGTATTGTTTTGTTTTTTATGGATAATAATGCTTCCATTACTATTATGTACTCCCTTATATAGTTCCTGAAATAAAAATTTAAGAACATTACAAAAAAGTATTTCATGGCACACCTGGAATGCAATCAGCTAATTAATCATCAATGTCCAACTTGAACTTTGCCCTGGGCGCATCATTGAATAATATTTACTCAAATTTAGTGACTATCAACACTTCAGGTAACCCAGTCGGCTTGATTTTTTTCTTAGCTTTCCAAAGGCCTTCAACACCATTAAGAGCAGGAAATTAATTTCACACCTTGAGCAAAGTGGTCTGTCCTTGCAAAATACAAACTAGTTCAAAAGCTATCCAAGCAAATTGATCAGAAGAACATCTAAGGAATGAACCTTTATCAGAACGTAAGGCTATCAAAGTTGGGTTAACCGAAGCTCAGTATTTGGGTCACTGCTGTTCATTATATTCATAAGCAGTATGTTGATTCATTGTGGTCAGTGAAAAATAACATATTACATTGGTGACTATGCATGGCTATATTTATCTCTCATAACTAATAAAGTAACCATTCAGCTTCAAGCCACAAAATGGGCAGTGGATGTGGTTTAAACTAAAGCCATGCCTTTCTCAGTGCAATTACCCCTGACAAATTTTCATTCTATAAACTCCTAACCAATGATAACAACAATCAGTTTGAAATTGTTGCCTTATCTAAAATCTTAGGTATTGGAAATGCGAGTGAATGCTCGGCCTTTACAGAAAAAAGAATATTATTTTCAAAATATACTAAAGAGATGGAATATGCTATGTGAAATGAAACCTTCATTAGTGAACACTCTTGCTATTACTGCTAGAATCAGTTTACCCAAAATCTTCTTTATGGAGTAAGTATAACGAGCCTAGACGAGGCATGTTCATAGGTTCATAGGTTCATAGGTGTGTACTAGGCTAATAGCCCTGGAGCCTTTACAAGCCTAGCCCATAGGATTACCCTGGCATCATGCCACCCTACCTTAGTTCCCAGTGCTTCTGTCGAGTAGAGCCACTGGAGTGATCCCCAGGGTGAATTTTCTATTTCCCATGCACTCATCAAGATTTCTCTTGAAGAGGGCCAGTGAGGTGCTCTGCTTGACATGTATGGGAAGTCTATCCCATAGCATGGGCAGTCTCTGGGTTATGAACCTGTCCCTCCAGCTTGTTCTGTTGATTGTGGTAATGAGGTTGAGGTCTCTGGAGCATATTGTGCGGTGGGATTGAGATTTCTTTAGATGCAGCATTTCTAACAGAGCTGGGTCAGACATGGATTTGCAAGGCAAATAGAGATCGCCTCTAAGTAGACGATATGAGACAGAGAATAGTTGGAGTTTTCTGAGTCTGTCCATATAGGACGTGTTTAAGGCCTAGGATCCTCTTTGTGAGGTACTTTTGCAGCCAATCCAGTTGTTGCAGGTGTCTAGTGAGGTACATGCCAAATGGGGCGTTGTACTCAATGACTGGCCTAATGAGGGAAGAGTAGAGGGAGACAATGATCTCTTTCTTCCTGGATGCAAAATCTTTAGTAATGAGATGTGCCACATAGAAGGACTTTCTGACCACAGTGGCAATGTGGTGGTCAAAAGAGAGGTTGCTGTCAACCTGTGTTCCCAGATCTCTTATAACACCTTCTGTGTTCAGTGGACTACCATCGATATGATAATTCATGGGACCAGGTTTTTCCCATAGTGGATGATGACACATTTTTTGGCATTGAGCTTAAGACCATGGTTCTGACACCAGTCGTTGGTCTCAGTGAAGCCTTTCTGTAGGATTTCAACATCACTTGGAGAGTTAATACTGGCTGCCAACTTGCAATTGTCTGCAAAATTTGTCAGCCAGAGTCCCTTCGTGTTGGCCTGGACTTCAGAGAAGTAGATACCAAACAGGAGAGGACCGAGGACCGAAACCTGTGGGGCTCAACTCATGACAGGTCAGCAGTCTGATTTGGAGTCAGCTACTTTCAAACTGTGGGTTCTATCTGTGAGCCAGTTTGCAACCCATCTAGTGATATAGGGGTTGATGCCTAACTTAGTGAGTTTTTCTATGATTCCTGAGTGGGGAATGGTATCAAAGGCCTTGGCCAGATCAAGGTAGGCTGTATGAACCACCTTGCCTTCATCCACAGCTCTGATGACTGACTCAAAGAAGTCAATCAGATTGAGCAGGCATGATCTACCCTTCACAAAACCAAACTGTGTGGGATCCAGAGTTTGGATATTCCCTATATCTTTGTTTATTAGGTCCATGATTATGTGTTCCATAACTTTACATATCAGACTCATCAGGCTAATGAGGCAATAATTCCCAGGGTCTGTAGTTTCTCCTCCTTTGTGGAGAGGGATGATTGTAGCAGTGTGCCATTTGGTAGAGACAAAGCCTGAGGTGAGGCTGTGATTGAACAGGGCACACAAGTGTGGTGCCAGTTCACTCTGTAGTTCATGTAGAACACA
>NC_056745.1:1513679880-1513694880 GCF_019279795.1 Protopterus annectens
TACATCTGTCTTACATCTGTCTTACATCTGTCTTACATTTGTCTTACATCTGTCTTACATTTGTCTTACATTTGTCTTACATCTGTCTTACATTTGTCTTACATCTGTCTTACATCTGTCTTACATCTGTCTTATGTTTCTAAGAACATCAGCACTCACGTCATTCTCCATTTCTTCTCCCAAAGGGTAAGCGACTATAGACGTCCCGGGAAGAACCGAGTTATCATTTTTATCTCCAAACTGAGCTGCAGGTGTAGTCTCCTGCTGTACTTTTGTTTCTTTCATGGGTACTACAGTTTGTGTTCCATGACAGATCTGACTTTCTTTAAAAATGCATTTTCTAACTACTGGTTGCCCTGGTATCTGAGAGGCGTAGCATTAGCCTGCCATCCCCTTCTACTTTCCTTAATTTTGTGCTGCTCAAAGCAAAACATTCCATGAATGTTTACTTCTTTTATATCTCACGTGACTTGCATCCTGTGCTGCATTCACTGAGCATGACCTTTATACCTTTCTGTTTCAGGTTCTAAGAGTCACATCTCAGCCATGATTTGATTTCATCAGTGCAAGAGCTACAAATATCACTAGGAAGTAGTTCTAGGATGAGCTTACCTTAAACACATTACCTTCACCAGGTAACAGCATGATGTAAAACATAATCTGATAAACTTATAATGAATAATGATTTTCTGATGGGGAGAGTAGATGAAGTAGAAAAAACTAAAAGTATATGCTGCTAATGAGCTACTTCATGTAGTCCAGGGTTTGATTCTGTTAACCTTCCTTTGCGTACGGCATAACTCTGAGCAAGCCACTCAACTGTTGCTCCTGGGCTGATTCTGAAAAAATTCCATGTGATCCAGTGCTTTCCCTGACTCAACAAATCGATTGATTGATTGATTGACTGAGTGATTGATTGACATTTGATTATTGGGAACGTCCGATTAGGTAGAAGGCCATTTTCATTGGAGGCCAGGGGAGAAAAGCTCCAAATTATTATGAAACATTTTAAGAACAATAATTATACAATCTTCAAAAATAAAACAAAAACACCTGCAGTTTAAATAATCATAACAAATTATTATTTATTTCACATTTGTTAACTTGGTTAGTCCAACTGAATTTGCAAACAAACCCATTTTCAGTGGAGACCTGAGGGGAAAAGCCTCAGCAAACATAAGTAAAAATAAAGTGACAATATACAAATATTAGTTTCATCCCATGTGCCTTCACATTTGCATTCCATTCTCCTATCCTTTGCTGAAGTTCTAGATCAGAGTCTGCCTGTACTGCCACATCGTCTGCATACAGCAGCTTTGTTGCTCTGACCCCTCCAACCTGTTTGCTGATGTAGTCCATTACCTGTATGAACAGCAGTGGGCTCAGAGCTGAACCCTGGTGTACACCCACTCCCACTGGGAACCCCTCAGTGAGGCCAAACAGTGTTCGTACTTGAGTCACTGGGTCCTTGTACATAGCCTGTACTAATTCTACCAATGTTTCTGGGACTTCAAACCACCGCAGTACTGCCCAGATCAGCTTTCTTGGGACCTTGTCATATGCTTTCTCCAAGTCTAGGAAAGCCCAGTTTGACTCTCTCCTCTTCTCTAGTTTCTTCTCAAGTATCTGTCTCAATGCAAACATTGGGTCAATTGTGCTGCATCCTGATCTGAATCCGAACTGTTCATCTCCCATCTTACATTCTACTATTCTGCATATCAGTTTATCAATCACCCTCTCCAGAACTTTCATGCAATGTGGTAGGAGTTTGATGCCTCTGTACTGTCCACAGTTGTGGATGTCCCCTTTGTTCTTGTACACTGGCATGAGTATGCTTATTCTCCAGTCATCTGGAATACGCCTTTCTCTCCACACTGCAATTGGTAACCTCAGAAGCCATTTCTCCCCTAGCTCACCCAGCATCTTTATCATATATGCTGTGACCTCATCTGAGCCTGCTGCTTTCCCTGACTTCATTTTCCTTAGTGCTGCTCTTACTTCTTCTAAGCTGGGCTCCACTTCTACTCTCATTGTAGGCTGTTTATGGGCAGTACCGCTTCTGTGGGGTTTTCTTCATTCAGAAGCTGCTGGAAATACTCCTTCCATCTGCCTTTGATGTCCTGTGGGCTGGTAAGCAGGCTGTTGCTGGAATCCCTTATGAAGGGTGTCTGACTATCTTCTTTATCTTTCTGTCTTTGCCTTGCAACCTGGTATAGTTTCTTTGTGCCCCTTACTGAGTCACTTTCCAGAAGCTGATAGAGTGCCTCTGATGCCCTATTCTTTGCTATTGCAACTTCTTTCTTAGTTTCTTTCTTAGCCAACCAGTAGTCCTTCCTAGCTTGGTCAGTCTTTTCAATCAAATCTGAAGGCACATGGGATGAAACTAAGCACAGATAATACAGTGGTAATGGCAGCAGATTGGGGAAATCAGAAGAAGCTGAGAATAGAGATAGATGGGAAGATAGTGGAACAGGTAAACAGCTTCAAGTATCTGGGAGGGGTGGTTGAGGAGAAGGGTAGTCTGAATGAAGAGGTCAAAGCTAGAATCAGAGGGACTGCAGCCAACTGGCATAGAGTGTCAGGTGTAGTATATGACAGAAGAATGCCAAAGAAGCTGAAAAGTAAAATGTACAAGACAGTGGTGCAACCAGTACTACTGTATGGTACAGAAACCTAGGCAGTAAAGGCAGAACAGTTGAAGAAGCTAGAGGTGATGGAAATGAAGTGCCTGAAAAAGGTGGTAGGATGCACACTGCGGGACAGGCGAAGAAATGAGGACATAAGAGCAGAAGCCAAAGTAGCTCCAATTGCAGAAAAGATCAAAGAAAACAGATTACGATGGTATGGGCACATGTGTAGAAAAGCAGAAGACAATCTGGTGAGGGAGATTTGGGACAGACAGGAAGAAGGTAAGAGGAAGCGAGGGCATCCAGCAAAGAGGTGGATGGATTGTGTGAATGAAGATCTGCGGCAGTCAGGCATGAGTGTTGAAGAAGGCAGGAGAGTGGCACTGAATCGAGAGAGTTGGCGACAGTTAATACGATACCCCGACCCCATGTAAATGGGAAAAAGGGGGTGATGATGATGAATATACAAATATTAAATAACAATCACAATATAAAATAATTGTAAAAAAGAAAAGGTTATAACTATTTGCATTGCATTGATAGTAAGCAACCCATCTTCAGTGGAGACCCAAGGGGAAAGAGCCCCAGCAAACATAAGCAAAGATAAACATACAGGAGAAAAACTATTAAAAACACTGCAAATACGAAATTAATTATAAAGAGAAAAACAAAAGAAAAAATTATGAGCATTAAGGGTTGCATTGATAGTAGTGGTAAAATGTACTACATATGAGAGTAAAAACAAAAAGATAATCGTTGTTCAAAAAATGGACAATGTATAGGCATTGATAGGAAGTGGGGGGGGATAAATAGTGTGGAGAATGGGAGGGGGCTATACTAGTAGAGCTGAGGGTTTAGGAGATGAGTTTAAGTAAAAGTTACTAACAAAGAAAGAAAGTTAAGAGATGCAACAGGTTATACAGTGTGAGAGACTAAGGCTATATGTGGTCAATGCAACAGCATCATTTCAAGTTAGTAGGTGGGATTTACGCTCCTTTTTAAAACAGGGAAAGGAAAGGTTGGATCATGGAGTTTGTTCCAATTTAGTGAGACAGAGTGTTTGTAAAGTAGTTTGCCAATATTCCTCTCGGGTTTATAAACTGAGAGAAGATGCTGATCAGTACTCCGGAGCAGCCGGGGGGGGGGGGGAGTAGGGAGTAACATGGGAGGAGAGCAGGGCAGGCAGTGGGGTTGTTGAGTATGGAAAAGGTAATGTGGAGTTGCGATTGTAGGAAAACGTGTGGAAATTCTAGCCACTGAAGTTTGCTAGTGAGAGGCAGTGATGTGAAGAGAGAGGTTGGTTTAGAATAAATCTGGCAATTTTGTTGTACGTTTGCTCCAATTTCTGCATTGAGGTAGTTTGGATATTGGTAAGGATGGGGGAAGCATATAGAAGACTGGGTAAGAGAAACGCCTGCGCAAGAGTGCATTTAGTGGCAGTAATGAGGAATTTCTTGTTCCTATAAAGTAGTCCCCAAGTTTTTGGTGTTTTTTTTTTCTTTGCCTGTTGTATCTGCAAGTCAAATTTTAGTTGGTCATAAATTATTACCCCAAGGAGTTTGGTGTGTGAAGCAGGGGAGATAGTGGTGCCATCTAGGGAGGAAAGAGGTGAGAGAGTGTCTGAGGTAGGAAGAGAAGGAGCTGAGTTTTCTTAGGGTTAAGGATTAGTTGATTGTTTCTGAGCCCTTTTTCAACAGAGATAATGGAAGTTTGTGTTAGTGTGTGCAGTTCAGAGATAGTATTGGAGATAGATAAGAGAGTAGATATATAGAAAAACATTGGTTAAGAATCAATACAGGGTATAGGACAACCGTTTAATATTTGTAGAATTTTTAGACAGTCTATTGAGAAATTAAAGGTAAGTTAGTCTAATACAAACAGGAATTGCAATATGAAGCGAGAGAATGCAGGGTTATAATATATTTAGAGAGAAAGTTAGATAGCAGTAAGGAAGTAAGTGAAAAGGGAGAGTAAGGAAGTATAAGGAATGAAAAGGTACTTGTTCAGAAATACAGACCAACAAACAAACAAACAAGAGAAGTAAATTAATATCACCAGGGAAATATAACCTGTAGGCATACTCTGAAGAAGACACAACTTTTGAAATGCATGTCTGTTTTGGAAATGTAGATGCATGCAGTTTTGCTTATAACCCTATGACAACATACCAAAACTCAACACATTTCAGCTAAAATATTCAAGAATTTATAGAAATCTTACAGCAGGTGTAAAGTTGGCAGTATTATAACCTGAGCAGATTCCCTCATTATGGAATAAATAATCCATACTGTGAATCAGACAATATGCGATTATTCATTCTGTTGGGATAATTCAACCTTATAAGTATGCAAAAGTTTCATTTCTAATGAATTAAAAAACAGTCTTATTGTGGCAACAATGTATGTTACTGTTTACTCAGGAAATGTGCATGCAACAAGCTCCCAACAAATGTTTTGAACGCTGACTTTAGTTATTGCGTAACATTGAGAAGTCTTATATGTGACAATTGTTTGAAAGAAAAAGCTGTTTGGTGCAACTCACAGTATTGCTTTCATGAAATTAATATTTTATTTCATTTTACAGTCAGGACTGAGCACTCTGTTATATTTTATAGAGTTACAACAGGCATTCCTATTGAACTAAATCCCAATATTATGTTAGGATGTTACCTATGAAATGGGTAACCTGAGGAAAGGATACCAGTCAAAAAAATTCCACAACAGTAAACACAGAATGAAAACCCAAACACTCCAAAACTGAACTTATTAAACAAGGAATCTAATTACAAAAATCAAGGCCAAATATGAACTGAAAGTTGCCACCACTGTCAAGGACAATCATACATCCTTATTCAACTATGCCAGGAACCTCAGAAATAATGCTCATCACTTCAGTGAACAGATACATAGCAATTTCACCCAATCAAACCTAGGAGACACAGCCAGCATACTTGCATAGAAATTTAGTTCAAACTTTACTTACCCTCCTAACATCCGTATGATATTCTGTCTTCATTACCCCAAAGTCACATCTGAAAAAGTCATGAAAGCTCTATCTACAGCAAAAAACCCCCCAGCTCTATGGCCCCTAACAATGTGCTGAAGTAGTTTATTGTCAGTATAAAGCACTGTTTCACTGATCCATTCCTAAATTTGTTTAACCTCAGCTTCTCAACTGTTTTTTCTGCTTTTCAATGAAGCCTTTACCACACTCTTCAACCTCTTAGTACAAGAACCAGAGATAAACATGATAATAATGGTGGAACAAAGTCCCAAATTCAGGGTCAGATTTTACATACTGCTCTTATCAACTTAAAAACCTGCTAAAAAAAAAACATTAAGCCTGAAGCTCAGATATCTGTCATTATTTAGTGAGAGCAACCCTGAATGAGTTTCCAGAAAATCACAAATTTTACAAAGAGCAAACTAAAACTATGAAGTGAATCTGGACATTATGTGAAACTCTGGACAGTTGAGAGGTATGGGCATCAAAATGCTGAAACTACAAACTAATAATTCTCACCAACCTAATCAGAAAAACAGTGAAATGCATAATTTTGGAACTCACTAACAATGATATTTGCAGTCCCTCAAACCAAATCGATCTGTATTTCTGAAGGGAAAATCCCACTTGCTTAATCTAATAGACTTCTTTTGAAAAGGTTGCCAAGGTATTGGATGAGGTCAAATCAGTGCACATGGGCTATCTTAACCAAGCCAAGACCTTTGATTCTAGTTGATTCTATTGCAATATTGCACATTCTTGGCAAAATAAACAGTCTAAGTGCAAACACCTATGTAACCTTCTTGGTAGCAAACTGTCACAAAAAGCAAAACTCAACAATAGGGGTGCAGTCTCTTCTGAAGGCCTTGTCACTTGTTGGGTCCCCCGGGCTTGTTATTGGGGCCAATCCTGTTTGGGGCCACTCCTGGTTGGTGCCCCTCCGGTTTGGTATTTACTTCACTGATGTGAAAGATGATGTTAAGAATCTTTGGCTGGCAAAGTCTGTAAATGACTGCAGACTTAAGGCCATCATCTACTCGCAGAAAGATAGTAAGATCCTACAAGAAGGTTATCATGTAGTAATGCATGGTGCCAAGATCATGGTCTAAAACTTAATTCCAGTAAATGTAGTAGTCTGTCCTTTGGCAAAGAGGTGGCTCAATTCACCTACCACATAAATGACTCCTGAGTCAAAAGAGACACAGTCTTCAGGGACTCAGACAGTTTTATAGATGATAAACTGTCATTCAGCCACTATTTCTCTACTATTGTTAGAAAATTCTGCTATCTGACCCATCCAATCAGCAAAGACATTTCATCTAAATCCAAAAATGTTATTGTTCATCTCTGGTCATCTCTTGTTTCAATCCATACCTCTCAACCTCTTAGAACAAGAAATCTGGACAAAGCCATAAGTAAAAGTGGGACAAAGGCCCAAGAATAGGGACAATTTTTATTCCTCTTACAAACTCAGAAAGTTAACAGAATAACAGCGTTTACATTAGCATGGATTTTGTGAATGGTATGAAGTCTGAAACTCAAATGTCTGTTATTATTTTTTAACATTAATCTTTAACGATTTGCCACTAATTTGCAAGAAAAACAGAATTGTTTGAAAAATGGACCAAAAATATGAGCCAAAAATCTGTACAGTTGAGAGGTATGTTTGGAGCCAAATGGAATATAATGCTCCATCTAATACATAAACATCCAGACACATGACTCAACAAGAAAAAAAAAAAAACAAGCAAGAAAATCGAAGATACGAGTTCCATGTGCTACATGGACTAACTTGAAGCTCTCTCTCTTTTTAACCATGCATCTATGCCACTTTGCTATATATATATATATATATATATATATATATATATATATATATATATATATATATATATTTTTTTTTTTTCCCCTGACATTCTAAGATGCTAATATACCATTAGTTTGACAACTTCATCACAAGCACAATTCTCAAAATAAGATACACTCCTCTCCATGGCATCACACATATAGTCTGATGCAACATTTCTACATGGTAATCTGAAGCATGTGTCAGTATGTCCTGGTACAGAGCTGGATGTTGCAGAGGATAATGGGTTATGATAATCTGTAACTATATTGGATAGGTTATTTTGAGCATAAAAAGGGAATCTGGCTGGGTGTAAAAGGGCCTGCAAGAGCAGCTAGCCTAGTACTTACCTACAAACCTATGAATGTATGATTCATAATCTGCTATAGCAATTGTTCATAGTATTTACCATTATAAGGATATCACTCCAGAAAATCAAAAAGAGTTCAGTCGACTAAAACACACTCCTCATCCAATGCACGAATGTAAACTGTCACGAACTCCAGCACAAACAAGAAAGTCAAGCACTGAAGGCAGTACTAGAAAAAATCTTCTTTAATACAAATAAAGGTTAAGCGCTTTCACCCACTAAGCGTAGGCTTCATCAGAACAATAATACAAGATTGCAATCCATTTAAATACTAATTTTGGCTCAAAAATGTCCATTTAAAATTTTTTTCTTAAAGTGAAAATACATGATATGAACTTCACATTGTATATTAAATGAATTGTGCTTCATAAAAAATATAAATAATTATATTATGTTAAAAATAATAACGATAAATAAATGCATCACCCCAATATATTAAATATGTAAAAATTAAAATAATTAATAAATTAATTAATATATGTATATAGTGAAAAAATACATATATATTAAATTAATAACAACATTTTCACCTAAGCAGAATGAACATCCCAATCGTTCATTATAAAAATCATTTCTACTAACTAAAGTTCCTACTCATATGTATATATGAAGAATTATTGTAAAATATAAGGAATATATAATGTAGAATTCATTAATACATCAACGAATAACACACCTGAATGGCATAATATAAAAAAAATATAAAAAATGAAAAAATATAAAAAAATGATGTATACATTTCATTGATATAGACATATTTATATATCTCTATCCATAAGGTATAATTAAACACATACCATTTCATTCCCTTTATGAGCTCACATAAACCTGAACATTAATACAGCTAAACATAACTTCATTTGTATTTTTGAATCAAAACTGGTTTAATTGTAATATGATCATTGAGCCCAGGCAGTGTGGATGCATCTGTGAAAAGTTGCCACCAGACCTCCTTAAATCCCAGAACAGCCTTATAGTTGCCTCCCTGGGGATCTATCTTAATATTCTCAAAATGGCAAACTTATGATGGTCACCCCATTTCTCAATATGCCTGTAGAGTGCATTGTTGTTGTCACTTCTTCTAATACTGCACATATGAACATAAATTCTCTTTTTTAGGCTCATTTCCGTCTTTCCTATGTAATACCCTGTACATGCTATATATTTAGCGATATATATCATTAGTTTGGAGTAGCAGTTCTCCCTGCCTAAATAAAATCTTTGGTTTGTTAACATTATCCACTGTCACTCCTTCGTCTTCCATAATAGTGTGACATTGATTGCAACAACTGCATTTTGTTGTGTGTTTAATGTTAGTATACTGTCCACTACTTATCCTACCATGCTCTAAATACATCTTTATGTTACATCCCATTTTGAACACAAAATTAGGCTTTTCCCCCAATATATCTCTGATATCCTTATCAGCCATCATTACATTCCAGTTCCTAGTCATTATACTTTTAACCTTATTAACATAAGGACCATACTCAAGAATGCATGCACGTTGATATCTCATGTGGGATTTCTGGACATCTACTATCATTCTTCTTTTTATTTACTCCTAAAAGTGGGGGGTATCTCTTACCCCATTCATTAATAACATAT
This sequence comes from Protopterus annectens, assembly GCF_019279795.1. Classification (NCBI taxonomy): domain Eukaryota; kingdom Metazoa; phylum Chordata; order Ceratodontiformes; family Protopteridae; genus Protopterus; species Protopterus annectens. Next base: position 1,513,689,335 of record NC_056745.1, read on the forward strand.
TTCTTAACATCATTCATCATCTGTCTGGGATATCCCCTTTCACTAAATAAATGCATAATGAATTCAAGTTCATCTATCATAACTGTATAAGTAGAAGTCATACGTGCTGCTCTTGTGCATTGTCCCTTAAAAATATTATACATCAGTTTTCTGGGATGGTTACTTGTATATTCCAAATAACTGTTGGAGAAAGTACTTTTTCGAAATATTCTTGATTTGAATCCACTCTCTCCGCTGGAAATAAATGTATCCAAATATGCTGTCCCCTCACAATTGTACGTATGCGTAAACCTCAAATAACTGCTACTTTTATTCAGATATTCAAAACAATTATTTAGACTGTCAAGGTTACCATCCCATAAGATAAATATATCATCCAAGAACCTGGAGTAATGTCTAATGTGCTTGTAGTATCCACTCTTGAAGATGATCGAATCTTCCCCAATCCAACATAACCAGATTAGCAAACATAGGGGCACAAGCCGCCCCCGTAGCAACTCCTCTGGTCTGTCGATAATATTCACCCTCAAAGTGGATGTAGTTGTGTTCCAGCACAATAGACATACACTCCAGTATTAGACTCACCATATCCCAGTCCAAATTGGCATATTTCCTAATGCTGTTACAAAAAGCTTCCAATCCCTCTTGCTTGGGAATACAGGAAAAGAGGTCTACTACGTCAATAGTGACATAAATTAATCCTTCTCTCCATAAGACCATGGTAAAACTATCTATGAATTCCCAGGAGTCCTTAACCATATGGGGAATTTTAACATATAGATGTTTTAACCATGTGTCAAGGCCACACCTAGTGGAAATGTTTTAGACTGACTTCCTGAAATTATAGGATGAAGGGGGGGTAATTTTTTGTTTGTGGTGGAGTTCGTGACAGTTTGCGTTCGTGCATTGGATGAGGAGTGCATAATAATGATATGGAATAATAAAAGAAAACATTGCTTAACACCTTACCATGTTAGATTGATTATATTCCAACATTGTATTTATTTATTTATTCATTCATTCATTCATTCATTCATTCATTAAGTCATTAATTTATTTTTGAATGTTTAAGATGCCCTTCACAAAAACATTCTGCTTTCACAACAAACTTGAGATATTTTCTGTGATTAATACACTTGCTTAGAAAGTCTGGATGTGTGCTAGTTGATGTAGGAATGAAAGTGATACTTAATGGGTTAAATTTTAATTACAGTTCATTGGCTCAGTGGGTCATCAGTTTAACCCACTAAGTGTTACTACCAAGGTAGTTATATTACTCAAAAATTTTAGATCTTACCAAATTCCAGCAGCATGTAAAACCTTCCTCCAAGCATAGCATTTTTATTTTTGGACTGAAGGCTGAACTTTATACAGTAAAATCAAAAACATCCAGTGTGCAGTGGTCTATAGTTTACTTTGTAATGAAACACCAAATTCATAAATTCAGAAGTCTTGTGTTATATAGAAGCAATGTCTTTCTCAATACAGGCCATACAGAGCAGTAACAATTAGAGAAGTGAGTAATTCTTTTTCATTTTCAAGACACGTCCCGTCTGTAGAAGACTCTGTGGCAGAATGGATGAAATTTAACTTGAACGTATTCCAGAGGGGTGAAAAGTCTTGTAATGATACTTTCAATATGATGAAATTATAAAGTGCACTGCTTTTGTAAGCCTTTCAATGTCTGTGACAGCTTGCAGCTACTACATCTAAGTGTCATACCGAGTTAATAATCAGGGCAGTATCATCATCAAAACATGGTTTGACCTTTATACAAAAGTTATTTGCCTTCATGAACACTATCATTGACATCTATTTTCTTCAGCTTGGATTACGTTGGTTAGGAAATAATTCAGATGCATGCCCAAATGCATTGACAACCATTAGTTACTCAGTGAGGAAAGGTACTGTTTGTGATTACCATGTTATACAGCTTAATATGACTGGATTTGACAGAAAAGGGTAACTGGTGGATGATATATGAAGGAAGGACGTTTTCATATGGAGCAGCAGTCATGCTGGACATCTTCAACTTGCTGCAACACTGATAATGAAAAAACACGCTATTTCTCTCAAATATTGTCGCAGCAAAGCTAATGCATCAGATAGATATATAAATTGTAGTTCAAACGCTTAAAAGAGCATTTAATGCAGTCCATTTTCAGTGGCTATTGCTTAATTATGTGTCTCCCTTGGTAATCAAGACAGTTTAAATGGTCAGACTTCATTTAAAATGTCAACATTTAAATAATTCTACTCAAACCTCAAACAGTTGTTTTTACAGAAACACCAGTCGATCTTATTTACTGAACATAATAAAGTAGAATTTTAAAGAAGAATGTTTAGCAAAAAGAAAAATCTACTGTCAGGGTTAGTGATGGATGGTGTAGTGGTGCAGCAGTTAGTGTTGCAACCTCACAGTAAGAGGTTCTCTGGTTCGATTCTCAGCTGGGGTGCCTTCTATCCAGAGTGTGCATGTCCTTCTGTGTTTGTTTGGGTTTGCTCCAGTTTCATCCCACATTACAAAGACATGCATCTGGAGCATTTCTCCATGGGCCTCTGCTGAAAATTGGCTTGTTCTGAGTTAACAAATGTTAAATAAATTGGTAAGGCTATTATCCTTCCTCTCAGCCGCACTGTGTCCTCTTTCCATTATGCATGGTACTTTTCTCAGTTCTGACTCTTTTCTAATTACAGAACTGTTTCAAAATACTACTTTGTGAAAAATAAGACTCATTTTCCTCTTAAAAATATTGAAATCTGTCATATAACATTTAAACAAGTAATTAATAATATTTTCTCTGATAAATGAAGTATCAGGCATGCAGAAATGATATCTGCAATTCCAGTTTCTTTTTAAATATTTGACAATGACATGAACTAAAGGAGCGATGTTAATGTTATTATCAGCAGCATGATATATAGGAAACTCAGAGATCTCTGCTTATTACTTATCATAAACCAATAAAATAGACCAGGATTCAGCAACACGATCTGTGCTGAATAGCACTCATACTAATGACACACTACAGCACTGAGGTTTATGGGATTCACAGAAAGCAGGATGCAGGTCAAGATTCCTGTAAGTGAAGATTCTAATGCACTGCTTGTATGCAGGTGACTATACTGTAAGCTACATGCATGCAGAAAAGGTTGCACATGATTCAGATATATCAGAGTTCATGGAGTGATAATCCAGATCTTTGTTACCTAGATGGTGTTGGTACTCTTAAACAAAAGCCCACTATCCTGAATCAGAAGCCATTCTTGATTGCAACACTGCCAACACCAAGACACAGGTGGCACACAGACAGACAGAAAAGTTATTGCTTTTGTTTAAAGTATATGGCACATACCCCCCCCAACAAACAAATGCAGTGATGTTGTATGCTATAACTGCTCTTGACTAGCTATGTGACTTGCCAAGGTATGGATGTACAAACTGCCTGTGAATACTGCGAGTGCATACTACCTGTGCATACTGCCCATGCATACTGTCTGTATACACTGCGAGTACACACTGCCTGTACATACTGCCTATGCACACTGCGGGTACATTCTACCCGTGCATACTGCCTGTACATACTGTCTGTGCACACTGCAAGTACACACTACCTGTGCATACTGCCTGTGTACACTGCATACTGTCTGTGCACACTGCGAGTACAGATTACCTGTGCATACTGCCTATGCACACTGTGAATACACACTACCTGTGCATACTGCCTGTACATACTGCCTATGCACACTGCGAGTGCATACTACTTGTACACACTGCCTGTGCATACTGTCTGTGCACACTGCAAGTGCACACTACCTGTGCATACTGCCTATGCATACTGTCTGTGCACACTGGGAGTATACACTACCTGTGTATACTTTTGTTGTTTCTTTCGGATTTTCCTGGTTAGGGGTCGTCACAGTGGAACTCCGGTGCGCTAATGATTGGCAGTAGATTTTTATGTGCCGAGTTGCCAGCCCTGCCGCACAACCTTCAACGAAGGTATGCCCATTCATGCATGTCTCTACGCAGAAGACGCTGTAGCTGAGAATCGAACAGGTCAACATTTATCTGTGAGGCGACAATGCTACCGCAGCACCACCACCGCTACACTACCTGTGTATACTACCAGTGCTTAATGCCTATGCACACTGCAAGTGCACACTACCTGTGCATACTGTCTGTGCATACTGCCTGTGCATACCATCTGTGCACACTGTGAGTATACATTATCTGTGCATAACTACCTGTACATACTACCTCTGCATTATGTCTGTGCACACTGTGAGTGCATATTACCTGAGCATACTGCCTATCCACACTGCAAGTGCACACTATGTCTGCATACTGCCCGTGCATACTGTCTCTGCACACTGCAAGTGCACACTACCTGTGCATACTGCCTGTACATACTGACTATGCACATGGTGTATGCATATTACCTTTACATACTGTCTGTGCATACTGCAAGTGCATACTACCTGTGCATACTGCCTATGCAGACTACAAGTGCATAATACCTGTACACACTACCTGTGCATACTGCCTGTGGACACTGCAAGTGCACACACTACCTGTGCATACTGCCTGTGCACACTGTAAGTGCACACTACCTGTGCATACTGTCTGTGCACACTGCGAGCGCATACTACCTGTGCATACTGCCTGTGCATACTTCTATGCACACTGCAACTGCATACTACCTGTGCATACTGCTTGTGCACACTGTGAGTACACACTACCTGTGCATACTGCCTGTACATACTCTCTGTGCATACTGTGAGTTCACACTACCTATGCATACTGCCTGTGCACACCTGTCTGTGCATACGCTGAGTACACACTGTCTCTGCACATTGCGAGTGCACACTACCTGTTCAAATTGCCTGTGTACACTGCATACTGTGTGCACACTGTGAGTACACACTACCTGTGCATATTGCCTGTTCATACTGTCTGTTCATACTGCAAGTACACACTACCTGTGCATACTGCCTGTGCATACTGTGAGTACACACTACCTGTGCATACTCTCTGTGCACACTGCAAGTACACACTACCTGTGCATACCACCTGTACATACTGTCTCGGCACACTTTGAGCACAACACAACCTGTGCATACTGCCTGTGTATGCTGCATATTATCTGTGCACACTCACTGCTTTTAAACACAAAGATTATAACACCAATCACCCTTCTTGCTTCCAGCATATTCTTCAGATGCCTGTGGCATATTCTAGATACAAACTGGTGTCTGATTGACTTTCTTCAAGTATGTCACTGCATACAGTGCAAATCATTTATATTCTGAACAATGTCACAGACAGAACACCTCTAATACCAGGATTGCATATCATAGCAGGTATATGCAGTATCACTGGAACTGTAGGTTACACCCATTTTGCAGTCTGGGCACCCAATACAGGTCATGCTGCTGTCTATTGCAAATGACATAGATTTTCCTCTGTAAGTATGGGATTGTACGTGATAGCACGTGACTATTATGACTCCATAATTAATGTCTGGACCTAACATCTAAGCAGC
>NC_056745.1:1513699880-1513709880 GCF_019279795.1 Protopterus annectens
CAGTTGGCCAAAGCTCGCAGTTTAAACAGAAAACAATTCACTGTACCACTTGTATAAGACATGTTAAGACATGCCCTGTGGAGGACAGTTATACAATAACTTTTACAGGGATCTTCTGCCAGTTCGGTTCAGAAAGTTAACGTTATAAGCTGCTAAGGAACTTTATGCTGTAATTCTGTGTTTGATTCTCTGAGCCTCCATTTACTTACTGAGTGATTCTGAACAAGTCACTTAACCAAACTGTGCTCCAAGGCCCCCACATGGTTGCAACCCACTTAACAAAATATATAAATAAATGAATAAATTACTTTAGTTAACTGAAGTGTGCAGTAGATTGCATTAAGGTTTGGACGGGTGACCAAATTACAGCATAATTATGCAAAGGCCAGAAGGCAGAATTACTTCAATCACAATATGGGGTTCAATGCATTGTTCTGACAAAATCTCTGTATATTAAACAATGTAGTAAATAAAAATAAAAGGCATTCGCTATACAAGATGCCTCTGTATAGGTTTATTGAACAATGAGAGGCCTAAAGGCAGAATATGTAAACATTCTACAGTTTAGTTTATACAGCAATTGCTAATGACATACAGGACAGACCATTAATTCCTTTGGAATGGTGGTTGTATGTTGCTATAGAAATGTACATGCCAGTTATACCAAGAACCTATTACAGGCATTATGTTTCATCTGTTCATTGTGGAAGAGCGAACACCGTGATCATAAAATTATGGTTTGCATAAACATTCTCATGCATACAGATTGTTCCTCCACTTTTAATTTCCTGTAAGACTTAGTAATTCATGACTAGCTATAATGTAAAATGAACTCACCCATAAACATTCACAAGAATTAATTATTTTAATCCTATACACCGCAACACAAAACTTATCTGTTTACAGTAAATTTAGCAGAACATCCCAGCTTCTTAAAGCACATAGGGATGAATCATTCTTGGGAGCTTTTGATGTTTTCCTTGTTTATTTTTACTTTTAAAACATTAAACCCACCAACTCTGCTCTTTAAATTGCCTTTTAAATCCTCTAGAAATGTAAATTCTAATTTGCTGTTTCTTGCTTAAATAAAAAAATGGCTTGCAGACATTACTGATGAGCCTGAAATAATCATTATGTTCATTTTGTGGCACGATGTGCCACGGTAATGGTAGTAATTGTAGGGATTTGTTATGATTAAGGTATTTTTGCAAACTTAATTAAAACTGTGGCCCTGAGCCAGAGCTGAGCAATGCTTTCGCAAGGAAAAAAAATAGGAAAATATCCAGTGTCTCTTACATTTGCATATCATATAAACAATTCTAAAAATGATAAGAAAGACAATTTATTTAAGTGCAACTCTATTTGTACTGCATGTTTATAATGCTGCACTTCTCCATGAAAGCAGATGGATAATGGGGACAGTCCAGATTACTTCTCTGCTGTTATGTGTGGTAACATGAGGTCATAAATATGTTACTTTATTCTGCCTGTGGAAATTCTTAAGATGTTCTTCAGTGCATAGGAAACATATGGCATGTGGGTTACATAAAGCTGATTACAGTATCAGATGGCATACATGCTTAAATAAGAGTTTTACAACTATAAGCACTGAATCGCCTCCTTTGATTTCTTAGTTACAGTACTTTAATGGTATCGTATTAACAAACTGTTTAGTCACATATTGCAGTATATAAAGACAATAGCTCTGTAGTGATAGTGAGTCATAGCTGTTATCACTCACCATCACATTTTTATTTTAATGCAATTTATGTATAGAGTAGCTGATCTGCATTTTATGTACTCCAAGTTCTGCTGCATTTCCTGTCACTCTATGCAGAATGCAAAATTCACTTTCATTTTGTTCTATGATCTTGGTGGTCCTGCTGTGACACCAAAATAAATCTTTATGGTGAACTTGTACATCTACTTTGGGATGATATATTCCAGGTGATTTGACGCTACCTTTAGTAACCTCTCATTGAGGTAACACATTTAAAATGCACAGACATCTATTCCTGGATGCTGTCTGAAGAACATTTATTTACTTATTAATTCATTTTGTTCCTTGACTGGATAGTTAACTTAACAAGGACGTGTTTTATTGTGGATACCTAGAGGATCTGTGCTGGTAACAACACTTCAGGGAGTATTACAATCAGCACCGGAGTACCCCAGGGCTGTGTGCTGAGTCCTCTACTGTTCACAATCCTTACCCATGACTGCTCTGTGAAAGCTAGTAATAACCTCATCATCAAATTTTCAGACGACACCACAGTGGTGGGACTCATAAGGGGTGATGCCGAGAGTGGGTATAGGAATGGGGTCAGCTCCCTGACTGAATGGTGCAATAACAACAATTTGGACCTGAATGTCAATAAAACAAAAAAAATTATTATTGACTTCAGGAAAAGCTCTGCCATGCACCTGCCCCTCAAGATCAATGGTAAAGAAGTGGAGAGGGTCCAAACTACTAAGTTCCTTGGGGTACACATATTAGAGGATCTTTCTTGGAGTACAAACACAGGCCAGCTAATTTAAAAAGCCAACTAGTGACTACACTTCCTAAGAAGACTTAGAAAAGTAAAGATCTCTATGAATGATTTAAATACCTTCTACAGAGGAGCCATCGAGAGCATTATTACCAGCAACTGCACTGTATGGTTCAGTAACAGCACAATGGTTGTAAGTAAGAAGCTGCAAAGCATAATAAGAACTACAGAAAAGATCAAGGGCAAAAGTCGTCCTACCTTACAGGAGCTCATTGAAAAATGATGTAAAAAGAGGCCCCGCAAAATACTGAGTGAAACTTTTCATCCAGCATATGGTTGGTTCACTAAACTTGTATCTGGCAGAAGCTTACAGAGCATCCGCTGCAGGACCTCCAGATTCACGAACAGTTTTTATCCAACTGCAATAAGACTCAGTGCAGACGTAAACCTGGAAGTATCAAAACTATAATATTGTTATTCTCTTTCTTTTTCTTTGTTTCATACAGCGATTCTATTTATTTATTGCATACCAAAAGTAATATATCCTCATTCAAGTGCAATTCCAGTCACTTCCTTATGTGCCGTATCACCCAATATCACCTCCGTGTATAGTGTACTTTTCATGTGTTAATCCCCTAGTATTCAGTGTTGTCCCGTGTAAACAAATAGTGTACAAGCATGTGCGTCAGCTACCTAGACTTTTACTTTTTGTAATACAGTTATTGTTTTTTTCTTTAATACCTATCATGTCTTGTCTTTCTGTGCATGCTTTTTTCCTGTAAAAGAGGTGACTCTCAAAATTTCATTTACGTAGCACTTGTGTTTCCTAAATGACAATAAAGTTTCTTTGAATCTTTGAATCTTTAGATAAGCTTCTGACATGTAAGCTTTAGCAATAACAGACCAAATATGAAGATAAAGAAAACCATTTATAAATATGATGGTGTGTTGCTGTGGGAGCTATTGTATACAAAATATGACAGTAAGAGTCTTAGGTCAATTATTTCGTTCTTCAGTAGAATTTATGAAAGACAGACAGAGGAAGGAGAGAAGTATGTACAGAAACAGAAATGTGGTAGATGTGAGGAGAAGTGAGCAGAACAGGACTTCAACATTTTCATGGACTTTCACAACGGGGAGTCTAGGGATGTTGGCATTGAGGATGTAACATGTAAGAAGGTATTAGACAGAGGACCAAGATAATGAATAAGTAGAAGTCTGGAGCTGAAACAAGAGTGGAAAAACTTACAAGAGATGGGGTGGACATTTACCAGAAACAGACATGATATGACAGAAAAACTTAAGGCAAGCTTGTAATTCCACAGTTACATGACCTATTAGTGGTTAGGGAGGACCTGGTGGTCACTTTGGACTTTTGTTTGGAGGACAGATTTGTGATTTTCAGAGAGAATGTTTCAAGTGTTTACCTATGTGGAAACTATAAGCTATGTTTCCTTGTCTAAGGTTATAACATTTTAAGTTATACTAAGATGGAGTAGATAGAGTGAAGTAGCTTTGAGAGGGTATTGAAGGTCAGTATATTTGATACTGCTGGGCAGTTAGTGGAGTATAATAGTAGGCGGGCAAGTGTAAGCTGGGTAAACATTAACATTAGGTGCATTTGGGCATGTAAACGTAGTTAACATTTCAACATAGTGAGTGTAGGGAGCACAACAGCAGCACAGACTATCTGAAGTGTATGTTTGATGCTTATGATAAGATTAGCATGTGGGAAGCCATATAGGAGGTCAGGTATCAGATACACATAGTCTACATCTGTTCTGGTGTAGGTGGTTACAACAGGTCCTTGTCTAGTCTGCACATTTGTGACTTTTTTATAATTGTCTCAATATAGAGGTCATATATCATATTTTATGTTTAAAATATTTATGTATAGACCATAGACAGCCAGGTTCAAACAGTTATACCTGTCTGGAACTTCAGCTGATTTAGCAGAGGCTGGACCAAGCAGAGTGGAGTCACCAAGCCCTGGGATAATCTAGCAGCACCACAGTACTTTCAGACACCATTCATAAAAAAATGGAGAATGTATATACACCAAGCAGATGGCCCTGTTGAACATAAAGAGGGAGAATCAGGTGGATGTAGTATTATCTTATCTGCCAGCATGAGGTCTGCCTTCAGCAAAGCTACTAAGCCATAAGATAGTTTCAATAGAAAAGTTTTTATTGATCTGAGTAAAAAGCTTTGGTCCATTGCCACAGAGTGTCAGAATCTCAGATCCATTGGATGTTTGCTGGAACATGCACTATTCTATAAAACTGCCCCAAGTTAATGCTTGCAGTATTTGCAACAGACTACCTTTGCTGCAAGGGTGGGATTCCCAGTGCAAGCTTTGATATCTTGCCAGACATTGATACCATGTTGAGCTCTATCTCTGTTCAATGTCAGTTCTCTGACCATAACAGAATTTGTGGTAATGGCTACTTAGTCACGAGGGTTCATAAATCGAAGTACTTGAAAGTGTATCCTCATGTCTAACAGGTTAATAAGTGCACACAGGTAGGCTATAAGCCATTATTTAATGACCGCATCTGAATGACCACACTTGCATAATGAGATTATTATCATTGTCTGCAAAGCTAGAGATAACTATTTTCTGCATACACTAGTTTATCAAAAGCATAACAGGTCAGAGGATAGACTGAGGAGTCATGAATAGGAATTAAGATGGTAAGAAACAAGAAGACATTAAGCAAAGTTTATACTTCAGTGAAAGTTTTTGGAAAGGCTAAATGGACAGCTTGAAAAGTGAATGAGCAGTACAAACTGTAGCGATCAAATTAACAGTTGTTGGGCACAGAAAAAGACCAATTATTATACATTATAAAAACTGGGAAAGGATGTATTCATTCTATCTAGCATCATTAAGAATATATCATGTGAAAACCATACACCTTGAAAGAAAAGCCATTTAAAGTTACAACGACATCATAGAATGCAGTCTCCAGCCTTGGGCAAAAATGCAATTATAAGTGAAGAAACTTCTGCATTTAATAGAGGCCTTGTCTTGTGACCATATTCCCTTTTCTGTGTCCTTCCCTGTGTATGTACGCACTCTACAGATTACAATGACACATTCTCTACTCATGGCACCACAAGACTTCCTCATTCAAAGCACACACATATCCCTTTCTGGAATGTACATATTCTGGCGCAGGATGATAAACTCCTAGACCAATCTTCTCCTTGTCCTCACCACACAGTCCCTTTTTTGCATCTTCACATATATAACTATGGCAAAATACTCCATCATTTATTCCAGTGTGCACCCCATCACAACCATCTGTCATGTCTTTCCTTTATGCTCCTCACAGGTCCAGTCACACATTTCATTCCATTCAGTCCACCAACCTCTAACATGGTCCTGCTGTCCTTTTCATACCTTTCCTGACTTTTAGATACCACGCATGAGTATGAAACCAAACTGGCCCCTTCTACCCACCATCTTTTTGTATTTAGCAACTTCACCTATGACCCTCTATGATCCATCTTCTCATTATTTGTGACCCAGTGCGCAACATGCTCTGTTTCATGGCCTTCCATCTCTACTACCCCAAACAAATGCCACTCATGGGTCCACTTAGCATCCTGGCCAATGATTTCTGAGCAGAACATTTGTAAACTGCTCCACAATTTCCTTAGCTCTCCGAAGCCCAAACATATCTCAACCTTTTAGCACAAGAATTCTGGGTAAAGTCAAAATAAGTATTGCTGTTATGAAGTTTGATGTTAGAAGCTAGAAGATGCATTTAATTTTGATTTGAAGCTCTTTATTTAAGGTTTGATCACTTCTATTTTGTATCTTATTCCAGTATTACATTTGTTTTGTTTTAAGTTTTCTGTTCTGTTGGAGTTTTAAGAGTTGCTCCTCTTGCCCGGTCCTTGTTGTGTTCTTAAATTAGGTGGCTTTTGAGCTGACTGCCCCTTCTATAAATATCATTTCAGACATTCCTCCCAGTCCCATCTCATCAGCTTATTCTACTGAGTAGAGAGAAAGATAATTTGAGAAGGCCCACCCCCTTAGTTTCTCAACCTTAAATTATCGTGTTTCATCCCTTCCCACTTAACCTAAAAAAAAGAAAAAATATTGCACTTTATTCATCAGCTTTTACTATATTTGTTTTTCTTCCTACTTTATTATTTTATTTTGCTTTTGCTGCCTGTTCTTAAAAGTACTCAATTGCATTTATTTAGCTGCATTTATTACTGCTTGTTAGTAGCCCGATTAAATTGCAATTGTTATTCTAAGCCTTTTGGTTTAAGCACTCGGGCTTCAGGCCTGTTGTTTTACATTAAGAAGGTTTGTGGTCTGCACTCTTGTGGCAGGAGAGGTAGCTTACATCCTTCTAAGTTGGGAGTTGCTAGTTGAAGGCTTAGTGTCTGTTATTCTAAAAGTGTCTTAGTTCTGGTTTACGTTCGGGCCACTTATTTTACATTAAGCAAGTTTGCGGACTTCACTCTTATGGGAGGAGGGGGTAGATTCTGCCCTTCTGAGCTGGGAATTGCTGGTTAAAGGCTTATTGTGCCTGCTTATTTGAACTGTTTCTTTCTGAAATTGGTGCTCCTTGTTTGCTATAGCATGGACTAGATTCAGACCTGCTGAATCTAGCTTTGTTTGTATAATTTGAACACTAATCCAGGCCATCTTTTTGGAGAGGGTTCCCCTGCACCCTAGTGGCAGGAGTGTGCAGTTAGAAGTTGTCTGAAGAACGCTGGAACAGGACTCAGTTTTGAGATTTTTATCGGTTAATTGGTTAATTTGTTTAAATCAGTTTGCTCTTGTTTGCTACTGCTATATTTAAGTGTGTATCTGTCCTCTTGTATTAAATTGACCTAAACAGAGTTTTAATGTCTTTAGCATAGTCTGGTTATAGATTTTGCTGTATTCAGATCTGTTTATGTGATTCCTGTGTTTCCTGCCATGCCGTCTTGTTCTGACCAGGGCCTACCTGCACTTAGTGGGAGTAAGTGAACTGGCTGGAACTGGTCTGGCATAGGGTGTTGAGCTAAGAGCTCAGGGACAAGGATTTATTGATGAATTCCAGTGTTTCTATTTTACTTTCATTTTTGTGGTATTTAAACCCAGCATTTGCATGGGTTTGTGCTTGTTTGCCCATTATGCACTGCTGCTGTGCTATTTAAACCCTTTGCAAGGTATCTCAGTTGCATTTTTCCCTTACCAGCACTCCTGTGTAAGTGAAGCCCTCACTTGCAGCTACTGTATTGATTTTATCCAGCCCTACTCACACCTATATGTACTCTCCTCAGATAGTACCCACTCTACTATTTCAGACATCTCTTCCACAGATTCTGATAACCATGGATGGACAATTTCGTAAGGTTTCTCCTGCTAGTCTAGTTGATATTGGCATCCTGAGACAGTGTAGCAACTGCCTTATGTACACAGACAACCCTCTACTACTACCACCTAGGGACACAATTTGTGAGAGATGCAATGACATTAAGAACCTAGAATCCTTGCTGTCTCAGTCACAAGCCAGTACATCTGACACTGAGAAGGTTGTCTGCACAAACACTATGAACACCACACTTCTAACACCACCCACATCTGTATAACACACTCCTACATATGCGGGGGCTCTTAACAAAAACATACCTAAACAAAAGAGACCTACGAAGCAAAAATACACACGCACATCACAACCCAGAGCACCAAGCATCACACATAGTACACACATCTCTGTCTCACAGCCTCTAAGGCCAAACCACAAACCCAACATACTAGTCATAGGATACTCTGTCTTGAGTCACACAGACGTGTCCCTCACCAAGCTAGACAAGGAGAAAGTCACAGTAAGTTGCTTGTCAGGTGCTAGAATCCACGATATCATGTACCCACTCAAGTCTCTTAAAAACAAGTACTGTTATGACTCTGTCATAGTCCATGTTGGTGTGAATGACTTGAGACGTACCTCTCTGGACTATATGAAGAGAGACATGATTGAGCTTGCTGAATATGTTTCACAGGCAGGTAAGTCCCTAGCCTTAAGCAGCATCCTACCATCACCCAGAATGATACCTCAAAACAAACAGAAAATGATTGACTTTAACAACTGGCTTAGTTTCTGGTGTAATTCCAAGGGGCTCTACTACCTGATAGCCTGGGAGGACATGATTGACAGACCGCGATGCTTTGCCAGAGATGACCTTCATCTGTCTCCCCTGGGCTTTAGGCTTTTGGTAAAGGCTCTTGCCTCCCCCATAGTGCCTTTTTTAGGCAAAGTCATAAGTACAAAATTACCAACGTGAAAAAGTCTTATAAAAGAAAAAAGTTCATGCTGCAAAACACTAGGAGTCTTAGCATGAAACTGCACTCATTGCAATTCCTTGCCCTGCAGGATGCTGACATTTGTGCAGTCTCTGAAACCTGGTTCAAAGCTGTAGAGACCACCCCAGCCTTAACAGGTTACTCATCCTACCATAATTTCAGACCACAAAAAGAGGGCTACAAATCCAAAGGAGGTGGAGTTTCAATATTTATCAAAGAACTACACACCTCCAGGCTGGTTAAACAGTATGACACAGAAGACACTCCAAGTGCTGTTAACTGTTGACAAAACACCTAGTCAAATCATAGCTAGCTACAGACCCCCAACCATGACTCAGGATGCCCACTCCACCTATCTGGACTTACTTGAATCCACCAGGAGTCAACCCTCTATACTGATCCTGGGTGACTTTAACTACCCAACCATAGAGTGGAAGGCCTATTCTAACCCAAACATGAATGCCCAGAGATTCCTTGATTTTGTCAATGCCAATACATTGGATCAGCTGGTTGACATCCCTACAAGAGGAGAAAATATCCTGGACCTGGTCATAACCAACATGAGTAACCAATGTAGCACTCCTACAGTGTCATCCTCCTTGGTAAGATCCGACCATAAAGCAATCACTTTTGAAGTCATAATATCCCCTGACCACCCCTTGTCAGGGTTAAGAAAGCTTTTCCAAAGCTGACTACAGTCTCCTCAGAGCAGGTATAAGCAGCTTCATAGCCACCGTCCCTTCAGTTGGGACTAGCACTAATGTCCAAGCCTACACCAAAAAACTATATGACCACCTACATAGCTGTATGGACTCCTGAATATGTGATAGGACCAAATCATCTTCCTCAAGGAAGAGTGAACTTGTCTGGTGGACAGCAGCCTTAAACAAACTCTATAATATAAGGAAACAATTGCTGTCCAGGGCCAAGATGGAGCTGGTGCCAAGTTGGAAGCAATCTCTCCTTTGTTTGAACAAGCAAAAAAGGTCACTAGTGAAATCCTCTAAGGCCAACTTTGAGTCCAAATTGGCTACATCCACCAAGGATAATCACAAGGCCTTATAGGTTCATAGGTAGGTACTAGGCTATTGGTCCAAGGGCCTATGTAACCCTAGCCAACAAGGTCCCTTGGCTTACGCCACCCAAGAAAGTTATTTTCCTGTGCCACTGTCAAGCAGAGACACAGAAGTGATCACAG